>NW_025047683.1:3103476-3115287 GCF_018831695.1 Puntigrus tetrazona | reverse complement strand
GCGCAGGTCTTAAAGAAAACATTTATCCAGGGCCTTTATTAAATAAAATCATGCCCAATAGCAAGCATTGTAATGGGTTAGTGTGTCGGGTTAGTTCATGTGAGCGCAGGCCTTATAGAAAACATTTTTCCAGGGCTTTTATTAAATAAAATCACGCCCAACAAAGAGTTACTGTGTCGGGTTAGTCTGTGAGGGTAGGCCTTAAAGAAAACTGTCATCCAGGGCCTTACTTAAATAAAATCATGCCCATAAGAGTGTTATTGTAACGGGGTTAGTCAGTGAGCGCAGGCCTTATAGAAAATATTCATCGAGGGCCTTTATTAAATAAAATCATGCCCAATAAAGAGTTACTGTGTCGGGGTCAGTCTGTGAGCGCAGGCCTTATAGGAAAACATTTTTCCAGGGCCTTTATTAAATAAAATCACGCCCAATAAAGAGTTACTGTGTCGGGTTAGTCTGTGAGCGCAGGCCTTATAGAAAAACACATTCATCGAGGGCCTTTATTAAATAAAATCACGCCCAATAAAGCGCATTGTGTCGGGTTAGTCTGTGAGGGCAGGCCTTATAGAAAACATTCATCGAGGGCCTTTATTAAATAAAATCATGCCCAATAAAGAGTTACTGTGTCGGGTTAGTCTGTGAGGGCAGGCCTTATACAAAACATTCATCGAGGGCCTTTATTAAATAAAATCATGCCCAATGAAGAGTTACTGTGTCGGGTTAGTCTGTGAGCGCAGGCCTTATAGAAAACATTCATCCAGGGCCTTTATTAAATACAATCATGCCCACAAAGCGTTAATGTGTCGGGTTAGTCTGTGAGCGCAGGCCTTAAAGAAAACTGTCATCCAGGGCCTTTATTAAATAAAAATCATGCCCATAAGAGCGTTATTGTAACGGGGTTAGTCAGTGAGCGCAGGGCTTATAGAAACCATTTTTTCCAGGGCCTTTTTAAATACAATCATGCCCAAATATGTGTTATTGTGATGGGGTTAGTCTGTGAGCGCAGGCCTTAAAGAAAACTGTCATCCAGGGCCTTTATTAAATACAATCATGCCCATAAGAGTGTTATTGTAACGGGGGTTAGTCTGTGAGCGCAGGCCTTAAAGAAAACATTTATCCAGGGCCTTTATTAAATAAAATCATGCCCACAAAGCGCACTGTGTCGGGTTAGTCTGTGAGCGCAGGCCTTATAGAAAACATTTTTCCAGGGCCTTTATTAAATAAAAATCATGCCCAAATATGTGTTATTGTGATGGGGTTAGTCTGTGAGCGCAGGCCTTAAAGAAAACTGTCATCCAGGGCCTTTATTAAATACAATCATGCCCATAAGAGTGTTATTGTAACGGGGGTTAGTCTGTGAGCGCAGGCCTTAAAGAAAACATTTATCCAGGGCCTTTATTAAATAAAATCATGCCCACAAAGCGCTACTGTGTCGGGTTAGTCTGTGAGCGCAGGCCTTATAGAAAACATTTTTCCAGGGCCTTTATTAAATAAAATCATGCCCAAATATGTGTTATTGTGATGGGGTTAGTCTGTGAGCGCAGGCCTTAAAGAAAACTGTCATCCAGGGCCTTTATTAAATACAATCATGCCCAATAAAGTCGCATTGTGTCGGGTTAGTCTGTGAGCGCAGGCCTTATAGAAAACATTCAATCAGGGCCTTTATTAAATAAAATCATGCCCAAATAAGTGCTATTGTGATGGGGTTAGTCTGTGACCCCAGGCCCTGTGTAAAACTGTCACCCAGGGCCTTTATAGAGTAAAATCATGCCCAATAAGGTTAGGTTAGGTTAGGTGTGAGTTAGGGTTAGGTTAGGGTTAGGTTAGGCTAGGTTAGGTTAGGTTAGGTTAGGTTAGGTTAGGGGCCAGGCTAGGCTAGGTTAGGTTAGGTTAGGTTAGGCTAGGGGGTTAGGTTAGGGCCAGGCTAGGCTAGGTTAGGTTAGGGCCTTTAGGTTAGGTTAGGTTAGGTTAGGTTAGGTTAGGTTAGGGTTTAGGTTAGGTTAGGATTAGGCTAGGCTAGGTTAGGTTAGGTTAGGGTTAGGTTAGTCTGTGAGCGCAGGCCTTATAGAAAACATTCATCCAGGGCCTTTATTAAATAAAATCATGCCCAATTAAGTGTTATTGTGATGGGGTTAGTCTGTGAGCGCAGGCCTTATAGAAAACATTCATCCAGGGCCTTTATTAAATAAAATCATGCCCAAATAAGTGTTATTGTGATGGGGTTAGTCTGTGAGCGCAGGCCTTATAGAAAAACATTCATCCAGGGCCTTTATAGAATAAAAATCATGCCCAAATAAATGTTATTGTGATGGGTTAGTCTTTGAGCGCAGGCCTTATAGAAAACATTCATCCAGGGCCTTATTAAATAAAATCATGCCCAAATAAGTGTTATTGTGATGGGGTTAGTCTGTGAGCGCAGGCCTTATAGAAAACATTCATCCAGGGCCTTTATTAAATAAAATCATGCCCAATAAGGTGTTACTGTGTAGGGTTAGTCTGTGAGCGCAGGCCCTTAAAAAAACATTCATCCAGGGCCTTTATTAAATAATATCATGCCCAAAAAGTGTTATTGTGATGGGGTTAGTCTGTGAGCGCAGGCCTTATAGAAAAAATTCATCCAGGGCCTTTTATAGAATAAAATCATGCCCAAATAAATGTTATTGTGATGGGGTTAGTCTTTGAGCGCAGGCCTTATAGAAAACATTCATCCAGGGCCTTTAATAAATAAAATCATGCCCACATAAGTGTTATTGTGATGGGGTTAGTCTGTGAGCGCGAGCCTTATAGAAAACATTCATCCAGGGCCTTTATTAAATAAAATCATGCCCAATAAGGTGTTACTGTGTAGGGTTAGTCTGTGAGCGCAGGCCCTTTGTAAAACATTCATCCAGGGCCTTTATTAAATAATATCATGCCCAAATAAGTGTTATTGTGATGGGGTTAGTCTTTGAGCGCAGGCCTTATAGAAAACATTCATCCAGGCCTTTATTAAATAAAATCATGCCCACATAAGTGTTATTGTGATGGGGTTAGTCTGTGAGCGCAGGCCTTATAGAAAACATTCATCCAGGGCCTCTATTAAATAAAATCATGCCCAATAAGGTGTTACTGTGTAGGGTTAGTCTGTGAGCGCAGGCCCTTTGTAAAACATTCATCCAGGGCCTTTATTAAATAAATATCATGCCCAAATAAGTGTTATTGTGATGGGGTTAGTCTGTGAGCGCAGGCCTTATAGAAAACATTCATCCAGGGCCTTTATTAAATAAAATCATGCCCAAATAAGTGTTATTGTGATGGGGTTAGTCTGTGAGCGCAGGCCTTATAGAAAACATTCATCCAGGGCCTTTATAGAATAAAAATCATGCCCAAATAAGTGTTATTGTGATGGGGTTAGTCTGTGAGCGCAGGCCTTATAGAAAACATTCCTCCAGGGCCTTTATTAAATAAAAATCATGCCCACATAAGTGTTATTGTGATGGGGTTAGTCTGTGAGCGCAGGCCTTATAGAAAACATTCATCCAGGGCCTTTATTAAATAAAATCATGCCCAAATAAGTGTTTATGTGATGGGGTTAATCTGTGAGCTCAGGCCTTATAGAAATCATTCATCCAGGGCCTTTATTAAATAAAATCATGCCCAAATAAGTGTTATTGTGATGGGGTTAGTCTGTGAGCGCAGGCCTTATAGAAAACATTCATCCAGGGCCTTTTTTAAATAAAATCATGCCCAAAAAGTGTTTATGTGATGGGGTTAATCTGTGAGCACAGGGCTTATATAGAAAACATTCATCCAGGGCCTTTATTAAATAAAATCATGCCCAAATAAGTGTTATTGTGATGGGGTTAGTCTGTGAGCGCAGGCCTTATAGAAAACATTCATCCAGGGCCTTTTTTAAATAAAATCATGCCCAAATAAGTGTTTATGTGATGGGGTTAATCTGTGAGCACAGGCCTTATAGAAATCATTCATCCAGGGCCTTTATTAAATAAAATCATGCCCAAATAAGTGTTTATGTGATGGGGTTAATCTGTGAGCACAGGCCTTATAGAAATCATTCATCCAGGGCCTTTATTAAATAAAATCATGCCCACATAAGTGTTATTGTGATGGGGTTAGTCTGTGAGCGCAGGCCTTATAGAAAAACATTCATCCAGGGCCTTTTTAAATAAAATCATGCCCAAAAAAGTGTTTATGTGATGGGGTTAATCTGTGAGCACAGGGCTTATATAGAAAACATTCATCCAGGGCCTTTATTAAATAAAATCATGCCCAAATAAGTGTTATTGTGATGGGGTTAGTCTGTGAGCGCAGGCCTTATAGAAAACATTCATCCAGGGCGAGAATGAAATAAAACGATGCCCATTAAAGTGTTACTGCGTTGGGGTTAATGTGTGAGCCCAGGCCCTTTGGAAAATTGAAATCCAGACACGGGGGGTTCGTAAATGTGTGTGTCCGAGAAGTCGCTCTTAACCCGGCCTTGATCGGCTGTAACGAGCGCCTGGATGTCTGGACGTAGGTTTTGAACGCTTAAAAAAATCCTCCAGGGTGGAGGGGGTCGAGTGGGAAAGCGTCCGAGAAGTCGCACTTAACCCGGCCGAGATCGGCTGAAATATGCGCCTGGATGTTTGGACTTAGGTTTTGAACGCTTAAAAATACCTCCAGGGTGGAGGGGTCGAGTGGGAAAGCGTCCGAGAAGTCGCACTTAACCCGCCGAGATCGCTCTGAAATATGCGCCTGGATGTTTGGACTTAGGTTTTGAAAGCAAAAAAATCCTCCAGGGTGGCGGGGTCGAGTGGGAAAGCGCCCGAAAGTCGCACTTAACCCGCCGAGATCGCCTGAAATATGCGCCTGGATGTCTGGACTTAGGTTTTGAAAGCAAAAAAAAATCCTCCAGGGTGGCGGGGGTCGAGTGGGAAAGCGCCCGAAGTCGCACTTAACCCGCCGAGATCGCCTGAAATATGCGCCTGGATGTTTGGACTTAGGTTTTGAAAGCAAAAATTTCCTCCAGGACGGCGGGGTCGAGTGGGAAAGCGCCCGAGAAGTCGCACTTAACCCGCCGAGATCGCCTGAAATATGCGCCTGGATGTTTGGACTTAGGTTTTGAAAGCAAAAAAATCCTCCAGGGTGGCGGGGTCGAGGGGAAAGCGCCCGAAGTCGCACTTAACCCGCCGAGATCGCCTGAAATATGCGCCTGGATGTTTGGACTTAGGTTTTGAAAGCAAAAAAATCCTCCAGGGTGGCGGGGTCGAGTGGGAAAGCGCCCGGGAAGTCGCACTTAACCCGCCGAGATCGCCTGAAATATGCGCCTGGATGTTTGGACTTAGGTTTTGAAAGCAAAAATTTCTCCAGGACGGCGGGGTCGAGGGAAAGCGCCCGAGAAGTCGCACTTAACCCGCCGAGATCGTCTGAAATATGCGCCTGGATGTTTGGACTTAGGTTTTGAAAGCAAAAAAATCTCCAGGGTGCGGGGTCGAGTGGGAAAGCGCCCGAAAGTCGCACTTAACCCGCCGAGATCGCCTGAAATATGCGCCTGGATGTTTGGACTTAGGTTTTGAAAGCAAAAATTTCTCCAGGACGGCGGGGTCGAGTGGAAAGCGCCCGAGAAGTCGCACTTAACCCGCCGAGATCGCCTGAAATATGCGCCTGGATGTTTGGACTTAGGTTTTGAAAGCAAAAAAATCCTCCAGGGTGGCGGGGTCGAGGGAAAGCGCCCGGAAGTCGCACTTAACCCGCCGAGATCGCCTGAAATATGCGCCTGGATGTTTGGACTTAGGTTTTGAAAGCAAAAAATTTCCTCCAGGACGGCGGGGGGTCGAGTGGAAAGCGCCCGAGAAGTCGCGACTTAACCCGCCGAGATCGCCTGAAATATGCGCCTGGATGTTTGGACTTAGGTTTTGAAAGCAAAAAAATCTCTCCAGGGTGGCGGGGTCGAGTGGGAAAGCGCCCGAAGTCGCACTTAACCCGCCGAGATCGCCTGAAATATGCGCCTGGATGTTTGGACTTAGGTTTTGAAAGCAAAAAAATCCTCCAGGGTGGCGGGGTCGAGGGAAAGCGCCCGAGAAGTCGCGACTTAACCCGCCGAGATCGCTGGATGAAGCGCCTGGATGTCTGGACTTAGGTTTTGAAAGCAAAAAAATTTCTCCAGGACGGCGGGGGTCGAGTGGGAAAGCGCCCGAAGGCGACTTAACCCGGACTCGATCGGGTCGGATGAAGCGCCTGGATGTTTGGACTTAGGTTTTGAACGAAAAAATTTCTCCAGGACGGCGGGGGTCGAGTGGAAAGCGTCCGAAGGCGACTTAACCCGGACTCGATCGGTCGGATGAAGCGCCTGGATGTTTGGACTTAGGTTTTGAACGCAAAAAAATTTCTCCAGGACGGCGGGGTCGAGTGGAAAGCGCCCGAAGGCGACTTAACCCGGACTCGATCGGGTCGGATGAAGCGCCTGGATGTTTGGACTTAGGTTTTGAACGAAAAAATTCTCCAGGACGGCGGGGTCGAGGGGAAAGCGCCCGAAGGCGCACTTAACCCGGACTCGATCGGTCGGATGAAGCGCCTGGATGTTTGGACTTAGGTTTTGAACGCAAAAATTTCTCCAGGACGGCGGGGGTCGAGGGAAAGCGTCCCGAAGGCGCACTTAACCCGGACTCGATCGGTCGGATGAAGCGCCTGGATGTTTGGACTTAGGTTTTGAACGCAAAAATTTCTCCAGGACGGCGGGGGGTCGAGTGGGAAAGCGTCCGAAGGCGACTTAACCCGGACTCGATCGGTCGGATGAAGCGCCTGGATGTTTGGACTTAGGTTTTGAACGAAAAAATTCCTCCAGGACGGCGGGGGTCGATTGGGAAAGCGTCCGAAGGCGACTTAACCCGACTCGATCGGTCGGATGAAGCGCCTGGATGATTTTCGCTTCGGAAAATTGCACTAAGTCCAACTTCGGGAAAGGTCCGACTTCCATACCTCCGAGGCTCCGAGTCAGGCCGACCGAGAGGCCTCCTCCCGGCATGATTCAAATTTTCCCGCGACCCTGGAGGTGGCCGCTTACACAGGAGCAACTTTTACATGGGTACACGATTTCGTGAACGCGTGTTTTTGTGGACTTAGTCTCTGAGCGAAAAAAAGTCGAAAAACGACTAAGTCCATATCGACTTAGGTTTTGAACGCACCTTTTCTGAAGCTCCGGGCGAGGGAGCTATCGAACGCTTCACCTGAAACACGGACACAGACGCCGAGAGAGGACGCTCGACGGCGCAGAGCGCCCCCTCGCCCGAACGTGATCGATTGAGCGCCGAAAGCGCTTCTAGCCTAGACCCCACCGCCAGCCCCGCTGGCCGCTATGGGTCGGGAGTGCCTGGCAGGGGCACGGCGTGCAATGGGTTTACGTTTGGGCTTTGACAGCACGCCGCGCCCGGGCAATTTGGACGTTCGCTACGAGCAGGCCCCCCTCAGCCCGAGGGAAGGCGCCGAACCCTTCGGAGGGAGGCCTAGACGGCCGGTCAGAGCGCAGAGGTCCGTCACCGGCGGGCGTGGAGGGGCAGAACGCGACGCGTCCCGGCGACGCCGCGGCGGGTACCCCCCCGTCCCCGTGAAACACACTTTTCCGAGCGTCGGCCGCGATCCCAGCGGCCACCCACCCCGAAAAACGGCGACCCCCGCCGGGGGAAGGTTCGAGCCGCGCCGCCGCCTATGAGCGCCGGTCTTAGCCGAGGGTCCAAGCGGGTCTGCCCAGGCCCTCCTCAGGCGGACTGAGACCCGTGGTGTAGGCAAAAACGCGCTGGGCCGGTTGGTCCCTTTACGACCCACAGGGGTTACCTGGTTGATCCTGCCAGTAACATATGCTTGTCTCAAAGATTAAGCCATGCAGGTCTGAGTGCACACGGCCGGTACAGTGAAACTGCGAATGGCTCATTAAATCAGTTATGGTCCCTTTGATCGCCTCCACCCGGTACTTGGATAACTGTGGCAATTCCAGAGCTAATACATGCAAACGAAGCGCCGACCGGCCGATCGCCTCTCTCGGGGGCGGAGGCTAGGACGCGCGGCATTTATCAGATCCAAAACCCATCCGGCCCCGGGGATCCGCCTCCCGACCCGGTACCTTTGGTGACTCTAGATAACCTCGGCCGATCGCCGCCTTCTTCCGCGGCGCGCGATTTATCATTCGAGTGTCTGCCCTATCAACTTTCGATGGTACATCAGGCGCCTACCATGGTGACCACGGGTGACGGGGAATCAGGGTTCGATTCCGGAGAGGGAGCCTGAGAAACGGCTACCACATCCAAGGAAGGCAGCAGGCGCGCAAATTACCCATTTCCGACTCGGAGAGGTAGTGACGGTGGTCAACAATACAGGTCTCTTTCGAGGCCCTGTAATTGGAATGAGCGATCTTAAACACATGGGCGAGGACCCATTGAGGGCAAGTCTGGTGCCAGCAGCCGCGGTAATTCCAGCTCCAATAGCGTATATTAAAGTTGCTGCAGTTAAAAAGCTCGTAGTTGGATCTCGGGATCTGGCTGGCGGTCCGCCGAGAGGCGAGCCACCGCCCGTCCCAGGTCCCTGCCTCGAGGCGCCCCCCGGATGCCCTTGGCTGGGTGTCCGGTCCGAGGGGCCCAAAGCGTTTACTTTGAAAAAATTAGAGTGTTCAAAGCAGGTCGAGCGCCGCCGCTGAATACCGCAGCTAGGAATAATGGAATAGGACTCGTTCTATTTTGTGGGTTTCTGGAACCCGGAGCCATGATTAAGAGGGACGGCCGGGGCATTCAGATTGCGCCGCTAGAGGTGAAATTCTTGACCGGCGCAAGACGGACGGAAAGCGAAAGCATTTGCCAAGAATGTTTTCATTAATCAAGAACGAAAGTCGGAGGTTCAAGACGATCAGATACCGCCGAGTTCCGATCAGAACGATGCCGACCGCGATCCGCGGCGTTATTCCCATGACCTGCTGGCAGCGCATGGAAACCACGAGTCTTTGGGTTCCGGGGGAGTATGGTTGCAAAGCTGAAACTTAAAGGAATTGACGGAAGGGCACCACCAGGAGTGGAGCCTGCGGCTTAATTTGACTCAACACGGAAACCTCACCCGCCCGGACACGGAAAGGATTGACAGATTGATAGCTCTTTCTCGATTCTGTGGGTGGTGGTGCATGGCCGTTTTAGTTGGTGGAGCGATTTGTCTGGTTCATTCCGATAACGAACGACTCCGCTTAAATAGTGGCGCGCCACTTGGGTCGGGCGCCAAAACTTCTTAGAGGGACAAGTGGCGCTCAGCCACGCGAGATGGAGCAATAACAGGTCTGTGATGCCCTTAGATGTCCGGGCTGCACGCGCCATTAATGGGCGGATCAGCGCAGTGTCTACCCTGCGCCGAGAGGCGCTGGTAACCCGCTGAACCCCGCCGTGATCGGGACTGGGGATTGAAACTATTTCCCATCAACGAGGAATTCCCAGTAAGCGCGGGTCATAAGCTCGCGCTGATTAAGTCCCCTGCCCTTTGTACACACCGCCTGGCCGCTACTACCGATTGATGGTTTAGTGAGGTCTCGACCGCTCTCGCCGCCCTCATGGGCTCTGGCGGAGCGCCGGAAGACGATCAAACTTGACTATCTAGAGGAAGTAAAAGTCGTAATAAGGTTTCCGTAGGTGAACCTGCGGAAGGATCATTATCGCCCGCCCGATCCAAAGCGAAACCGCTTCGGGCGGGAGGCCTAGCCCACCTCCCCGCCTCAAGCCCGGTGCGCGGCAGAGGCCGGGCGGCCCGGGCGCGGCCTCTCTCCGGAGCACCGAAGCGGGAGCGCAGAGCGCGAGCAAGAAAAAAAAAAAAAAAGGAACTTGACTGTCGCCAGACTGGCGGCCCCGCTTCCAGCGCGGGGGCTGAGCCGGGCCCTGGCGGGTACCCGCACGGCCTCCGGGACCGTGGTTCAAAGTCTCTCCCGCTGGCGGAGGGGCGCCTGTCCGGGTAAAAACCTCTATCCTATTTTACTTATGATCCAGCGGCCGTGGCCCGAGAGGTCTGCCGCCAAAAACCCAAGACGGCAAAAAGAACCGCACAAAAACCTAAGACGGCGCGAGAGAGAGAGATCCGCGAGAAGGGAACGCCGCTCTGGGAGGCTTGACGACACCTCCGCGGAGGCTTGAGCAACCTACCGCGAGCGCCATGACTGTCGCTGCACTCGGGCGGGCCCCCTGCTTTCCAGCGGCGGGGCCGAGCCGGGCCCTGGCGGGTACCCGCACGGCCTCCGGGACCGTGGTTCAAAGTCTCTCCCGCTGGCGAGGGGCGCCCGTCCGGGTAAAAAAACCTCTATCCTATTTTACTTATGATCCAGCGGCCGTGGGTTCCGAGAGGTCTGCCGCCAAAACCCAAAACGGCAAAAAGAACCGCACAAAACCTAAGGCGGAGAGAGAGAGAGAGAGATCCGAGAGAACTTGACTGTCGCTGCAGACTCGGCGGGCCCCCTGCTTTCCAGCGCGGGGGCCGAGCCGGGCCCTGGCGGGTACCCGCACGGCCTCCGGGACCGTGGTTCAAAGTCTCTCCCGCGAAGGAGGAGCGCCTGTCCGGGTAAAAAAAAACCTCTATCCTATTTTACTTATGATCCAGCGGCCGTGGGTTCCGAGAGGTCTGCCGCGCAAAAACCCAAAACGGCAAAAAGAACCGCACAAAACCTAAGGCGGAGAGAGAGAGAGAGAGATCCGAGAGAACTTGACTGTCGCTGCACTCGGCGGGCCCCCTGCTTTCCAGCGGCGGGGGCCGAGCCGGGCCCTGGCGGGTACCCGCACGGCCTCCGGGACCGTGGTTCAAAGTCTCTCCCGCGAAGGAGGGGCGCCCGTCCGGGGTAAAAACCTCCATCCTATTTTACTCTATGTTCCAGCGGCCGTGGCCCGAGAGGTCTGCCGCCAAACATCCAAGACGGCAAAAGAACCGCACAAAAACCTAAGACGGCGGAGAGAGGGATCTCGCGAGAAGGGAACGCTGCTCTCTGGGAGGCTTGACGCACCCCGCGGAGGCTTGAGCAACCTGGTCACAGCGCCCCACCCCTTGGCACGGGTGGGGGCCGAGGCCGCGAGCCTCTGAAAGACTTTGCTTTGCCAACCCCCGGCGGGTACCCAGCAGGCCTTCGGGACCGTGGGTTCGAAGTCCCCCTCTCGCGGGGGGCGCCCGTCCGGGAACGACTTTGTATTTTTGAACCCACACAAGCCTGTGCAGTTCGCCTCGCCCCGGCGCTAAACTCAAACGCAGTACGACTTTAGCGGGATCACTCGCTCGTAAGGCCGATGAAGAACGCAGCCAGCTGCGAGAACTAATGTGAATTGCAGGACACATCGATCATCGACACTTCGAACGCACTTTGCGGCCCCGGTCCGCCCCGGGCCACGCCTGTCTGAGGGTCGCTTCCCATCGATCGACCTCCGGTCCCGCGCGCTGAGCGCCGCAGGGGGCTTCCCGCCTCCTCCGCCCTCCCAAGTGCAGACCGCCACGGGCACGCCTCGGCGGAGTCGAGCGCCCCCGCTTCCTCCCACGAGGGGGAGGTCGGCGCCCCCAGGCGCCTGGGACCGAGCGGCGCCTCCTCTCTCGGCGGCTTCCGTGGGTGTTCGCCACCTCCGCGCCGCCGACGTGACTCCCGCCCCTCCGCCCTCGGACGCCCGCGGCGTAACGGAGGTTCGCGCCCGCCTCGCCTCGGCGCCTCTGCCCGGCGCGCGAACGAGACCTGTTCAGGCCAGCCCGCAGCAGCAGCGCGCGCGCGGCGCCGCTCCTAACCCATATCCGACAACGACCTCAGATCAGACGAGACGACCCGCTGAATTTAAGCATATTACTAAG
>NW_025047683.1:3090976-3098476 GCF_018831695.1 Puntigrus tetrazona | reverse complement strand
GCTTAAAAATACCCCGGGTGGCGGGGTCGAGTGGGAAAGCGCCCGTGAAGTGGGGCTTAACGCGCCGAGATCGGCTGTGAGATGCGCCTGGATGTCTGGACTTAGGTTTTGAACGCTTAAAAATACCTCCGTGGCGGGGTCGAGGGAAAGCGCCCGTGAAGTGGGGCTTAACGCGCCGAGATCGCTGTGAGATGCGCCTGGATGTCTGGACTTAGGTTTTGAACACTTAAAAATACCTCCGGGTGGCGGGGTCGAGGGGGAAGCGCCCGTGAAGTGGGGCTTAACGCGCCGAGATCGCTGTGAGATGCGCCTGGATGTCTGGACTTAGGTTTTGAACGCTTAAAAATACCTCCGGGGCGGGGTCGAGTGGGAAAGCGCCCGTGAAGTGGGGCTTAACGCGGCCGAGATCGGCTGAAATATGCGCCTGGATGTCTGGACTTAGGTTTTGAAAGCAAAAAATTCTCCAGGGAGGCCGGGTCGAGTGGAAATTGTCCGAGAAGTCGACTTAACCCGCTGAGATCGGCTGAAATATGCGCCTGGATGTTTGGACTTAGGTTTTGAACGCTTAAAAATACCTCCAGGGTGGAGGGGGTCGAGTGGGAAGCGCCCGAGAAGTCGCACTTAACCCGCCGAGATCGGGCTGAAATATGCGCCTGGATGTCTGGACTTAGGTTTTGAAAGCAAAAAATTCTCCAGGGAGGCCGGGGTCGAGTGGGAAATTGTCCGAGAAGTCGCACTTAACCCGGCTGAGATCGGCTGAAATATGCGCCTGGATGTCTGGACTTAGGTTTTGAAAGCAAAAAAATCTCCAGGGTGGAGGGGGTCGAGTGGGAAAGCGTCCGAGAAGTCGCACTTAACCCGGCTGAGATCGGCTGAAATATGCGCCTGGATGTTTGGACTTAGGTTTTGAACGAAAAAATTTCTCCAGGGAGGCCGGGTCGAGTGGAAAGCGCCCGAGAAGTCGCACTTAACCCGGACGAGATCGGCTGAAATATGCGCCTGGATGTTTGGACTTAGGTTTTGAACGAAAAAATTTCTCCAGGGAGGCCGGGTCGAGGGGAAAGCGCCCGAGAAGTCGCACTTAACCCGCTGAGATCGGGCTGAAATATGCGCCTGGATGTCTGGACTTAGGTTTTGAACGCTTAAAAATACCTCCAGGGTGGAGGGGGTCGAGTGGGAAAGCGCCCCGAGAAGTCGCGACTTAACCCGCCGAGATCGGGCTGAAATATGCGCCTGGATGTCTGGACTTAGGTTTTGAAAGCAAAAAAATCCTCCAGGGTGGCGGGGTCGAGTGGGAACGCTGCCCGAGAAGTCGCACTTAACCCGCCGAGATCGGGCTGAAATATGCGCCTGGATGTTTGGACTTAGGTTTTGAACGAAAAAATTTCTCCAGGGAGGCCGGGTCGAGTGGAAAGCGCCCGAGAAGTCGCACTTAACCCGCTGAGATCGCTGAAATATGCGCCTGGATGTTTGGACTTAGGTTTTGAAAGCAAAAAATCCTCCAGGGTGGAGGGGGTCGAGTGGGAAAGCGCCCGAGAAGTCGCACTTAACCCGCCGAGATCGGCTGGATGAAGCGCCTGGATGTCTGGACTTAGGTTTTGAAAGCAAAAATTTCTCCAGGGAGGCCGGGTCGAGTGGAAAGCGCCCGAGAAGTCGCACTTAACCCGCTGAGATCGGCTGAAATATGCGCCTGGATGTTTGGACTTAGGTTTTGAACGAAAAAATTTCTCCAGGGAGGCCGGGTCGAGTGGGAAAGCGCCCGAGAAGTCGCACTTAACCCGCTGAGATCGGCTGAAATATGCGCCTGGATGTTTGGACTTAGGTTTTGAACGAAAAAATTTCTCCAGGGAGGCCGGGTCGAGTGGAAAGCGCCCGAGAAGTCGACTTAACCCGCCGAGATCGGCTGAAATATGCGCCTGGATGTTTGGACTTAGGTTTTGAACGAAAAAATTTCTCCAGGGAGGCCGGGTCGAGTGGAAAGGCCCGAGAAGTCGCACTTAACCCGCCGAGATCGGCTGAAATATGCGCCTGGATGTTTGGACTTAGGTTTTGAACGAAAAAATTTCTCCAGGGAGGCCGGGTCGAGTGGGAAAGCGCCCGAGAAGTCGCACTTAACCCGCCGAGATCGGCTGAAATATGCGCCTGGATGTTTGGACTTAGGTTTTGAACGAAAAAATTTCTCCAGGGAGGCCGGGTCGAGTGGGAAAGCGCCCGAGAAGTCGCGACTTAACCCGGACGAGATCGGCTGAAATATGCGCCTGGATGATTTGCTTTCAAAATTGCACTAAGTCCAACTTCGGGAAAGGTCCGACTTCCATACCCTCCGAGGCTCCGAGTCAGGCCGACCGAGAGGCCTCTTCCCGGCACGATTCAAATTTCACCGCGACCCCGGAGGTGGCCGCTTACCCAGGAGCAACTTTTACATCAACTTTAATTTTTTTTTTTTTTTTTTTTTTTTTTTTTCTAAAAACTCTGAAATTCGTGCCCCGCGCGCCGCTGCTTTAACGGGCGAGTCTGTGAGCGCAGGCCTTTGTAGAAAACATTCATCCAGGGCCTTTAATAAATAAAATCATACCCAAATCTGTGTTATTGTGACGGGTTAGTCTGTGAGCGCAGGCCTTATGGAAAACATTCATCGAGGGCCTTTATTAAATAAAATCATGCCCAATAAAGAGTTAATGGGTCGGGTTAGTCTGTGAGCGCAGGCCTTATAGAAAACATTTTTCCAGGGCCTTTATTAAATAAAATCACGCCCAATAAAGAGTTACTGTGTCGGGTTAGTCTGTGAGGGCAGGCCTTAAAGAAAACTGTCATCCAGGGCCTTTATTAAATAAAATCATGCCCATAAGAGCGTTATTGTAACGGGGTTAGTCAGTGAGCGCAGGGCTTATAGAAACCATTTTTCCAGGGCCTTTTTTAAATACAATCATGCCCAATAAGCGCTACTGTGTCGGGTTAGTCTGTGAGCGCAGGCCTTATAGAAAACATTTTTCCAGGGCCTTTATTAAGTAAAAAAATCATGCCCAACAAAGAGTTACTGTGTCGGGTTAGTCTGTGAGCGCAGGCCTTATAGAAAACATTTTTTCCAGGGCCTTTATTAAATAAAATCATGCCCAAATATGTGTTATTGTGATGGGGTTAGTCTGTGAGCGCAGGCCTTAAAGAAAACTGTCATCCAGGGCCTTTATTAAATACAATCATGCCCATAAGAGTGTTATTGTAACGGGGTTAGTCTGTGAGCGCAGGCCTTAAAGAAAACATTTATCCAGGGCCTTTATTAAATAAAATCATGCCCAATAAAGCGCACTGTGTCGGGTTAGTCTGTGAGCGCAGGCCTTATAGAAAACATTTTTCCAGGGCCTTTATTAAATAAAATCATGCCCAAATATGTGTTATTGTGATGGGGTTAGTCTGTGAGCGCAGGCCTTAAAGAAAACTGTCATCCAGGGCCTTTATTAAATACAATCATGCCCATAAGAGTGTTATTGTAACGGGGTTAGTCTGTGAGCGCAGGCCTTAAAGAAAACATTTATCCAGGGCCTTATTAAATAAAATCATGCCCAAATAAGTGCTATTGTGATGGGGTTAGTCTGTGACCCCAGGCCCTGTGTAAAACTGTCACCCAGGGCCTTTATAGAGTAAAATCATGCCCAATAAGGTTAGGTGTAGGGTTAGGTTAGGTTAGGCCTTAGGGTTAGGTTAGGAGGGCCTAGGTTAGGTTAGGTTAGGTTAGGTTAGGTTAGGTTAGGTTAGGTGAGGTTAGGCTTATAGAAAACATTTTTCCAGGGCCTTTATTAGGTTAGGTTAGGTTAGGCTAGGTTAGGTTAGGTTAGGGCCTTAGGCTAGGCCAGGGCCTTAGGTTAGGTAGGTTAGGTTAGGTTAGGTTAGGGGTTAGGTTAGGTTAGGTTAGGTTAGGTTTAGGTTAGGATTAGGTTAGGCTAGGTTAGGTTAGGTTAGGTTAGGTTAGTCTGTGAGCGCAGGCCTTATAGAAAACATTCATCCAGGGCCTTTATTAAATAAAATCATGCCCAATTAAGTGTTATTGTGATGGGGTTAGTCTGTGAGCGCAGGCCTTATAGAAAACATTCATCCAGGGCCTTTATAGAATAAAATCATGCCCAAATAAATGTTATTGTGATGGGGTTAGTCTTTGAGCGCAGGCCTTATAGAAAACATTCATCCAGGGCCTTTATTAAATAAAATCATGCCCAAATAAGTGTTATTGTGATGGGGTTAGTCTGTGAGCGCAGGCCTTATAGAAAACATTCATCCAGGGCCTCTATTAAATAAAATCATGCCCAATAAGGTGTTACTGTGTAGGGTTAGTCTGTGAGCGCAGGCCCTTTGTAAAACATTCATCCAGGGCCTTTATTAAATAATATCATGCCCAAATAAGTGTTATTGTGATGGGGTTAGTCTGTGAGCGCAGGCCTTATAGAAAACATTCATCCAGGGCCTTTATTAAATAAAATCATGCCCAAATAAGTGTTATTGTGATGGGGTTAGTCTGTGAGCGCAGGCCTTATAGAAAACATTCATCCAGGGCCTTTATAGAATAAAATCATGCCCAAATAAGTGTTATTGTGATGGGGTTAGTCTGTGAGCGCAGGCCTTATAGAAAACATTCCTCCAGGGCCTTTATTAAATAAAATCATGCCCACATAAGTGTTATTGTGATGGGGTTAGTCTGTGAGCGCAGGCCTTATAGAAAACATTCATCCAGGGCCTTTATTAAATAAAATCATGCCCAAATAAGTGTTTATGTGATGGGGTTAATCTGTGAGCTCAGGCCTTATAGAAATCATTCATCCAGGGCCTTTATTAAATAAAATCATGCCCAAATAAGTGTTATTGTGATGGGGTTAGTCTGTGAGCGCAGGCCTTATAGAAAACATTCATCCAGGGCCTTTTTAAATAAAATCATGCCCAAAAAGTGTTTATGTGATGGGGTTAATCTGTGAGCACAGGGCTTATATAGAAAACATTCATCCAGGGCCTTTATTAAATAAAATCATGCCCAAATAAGTGTTATTGTGATGGGGTTAGTCTGTGAGCGCAGGCCTTATAGAAAACATTCATCCAGGGCCTTTTTAAATAAAATCATGCCCAAATAAGTGTTTATGTGATGGGGTTAATCTGTGAGCACAGGCCTTATAGAAATCATTCATCCAGGGCCTTTATTAAATAAAATCATGCCCAAATAAGTGTTTATGTGATGGGGTTAATCTGTGAGCACAGGCCTTATAGAAATCATTCATCCAGGGCCTTTATTAAATAAAATCATGCCCACATAAGTGTTATTGTGATGGGGTTAGTCTGTGAGCGCAGGCCTTATAGAAAACATTCATCCAGGGCCTTTTTTAAATAAAATCATGCCCAAAAAGTGTTTATGTGATGGGGTTAATCTGTGAGCACAGGGCTTATATAGAAAACATTCATCCAGGGCCTTTATTAAATAAAATCATGCCCAAATAAGTGTTATTGTGATGGGGTTAGTCTGTGAGCGCAGGCCTTATAGAAAACATTCATCCAGGGCGAGAATGAAATAAAACGATGCCCATTAAAGTGTTACTGCGTTGGGTTAATGTGTGAGCCCAGGCCCTTTGGAAAATTGAAATCCAGACACGGGGTTCGTAAATGTGTGTAACCGAGAAGTCGCCTTAACCCGCCCTTGATCGGCTGTAACGAGCGCCTGGATGTCTGGACGAGGTTTTGAACGCTTAAAAAATCCTCCAGGGTGGAGGGGGTCGAGTGGGAAAGCGCCCGAAGTCGCACTTAACCCGCCGAGATCGGCTGAATTATGCGCCTGGATGTCTGGACTTAGGTTTTGAACGCTTAAAAATACCTCCAGGGTGGAGGGGGTCGAGTGGGAAAGCGCCCGAGAAGTCGCACTTAACCCGCCGAGATCGCCTGAAATATGCGCCTGGATGTTTGGACTTAGGTTTTGAAAGCAAAAAAATCCTCCAGGGTGGCGGGGGTCGAGTGGGAAAGCGCCCGAAAGTCGCACTTAACCCGCCGAGATCGCCTGAAATATGCGCCTGGATGTTTGGACTTAGGTTTTGAAAGCAAAAAAATCTCTCCAGGGTGGCGGGGTCGAGTGGGAAAGCGCCCGAAAGTCGACTTAACCCGCCGAGATCGCCTGAAATATGCGCCTGGATGTTTGGACTTAGGTTTTGAAAGCAAAAAATTTCTCCAGGACGGCGGGGGTCGAGTGGGAAAGCGCCCGAGAAGTCGCACTTAACCCGCCGAGATCGCCTGAAATATGCGCCTGGATGTTTGGACTTAGGTTTTGAAAGCAAAAAAATCCTCCAGGGTGGCGGGGTCGAGTGGGAAAGCGCCCGGGAGTCGCACTTAACCCGCCGAGATCGCCTGAAATATGCGCCTGGATGTTTGGACTTAGGTTTTGAAAGCAAAAAAATCCTCCAGGGTGGCGGGGTCGAGTGGAAAGCGCCCGAAGTCGACTTAACCCGCCGAGATCGCCTGAAATATGCGCCTGGATGTTTGGACTTAGGTTTTGAAAGCAAAAAATTTCTCCAGGACGGCGGGGGTCGAGTGGGAAAGCGCCCGAGAAGTCGCACTTAACCCGCCGAGATCGCCTGAAATATGCGCCTGGATGTTTGGACTTAGGTTTTGAAAGCAAAAAAATCCTCCAGGGTGGCGGGGTCGAGGGGAAAGCGTCCGAAGTCGCGACTTAACCCGCCGAGATCGCCTGAAATATGCGCCTGGATGTTTGGACTTAGGTTTTGAAAGCAAAAAATTTCCTCCAGGACGGCGGGGTCGAGTGGAAAGCGCCCGAGAAGTCGCACTTAACCCGCCGAGATCGCCTGAAATATGCGCCTGGATGTTTGGACTTAGGTTTTGAAAGCAAAAAAATCTCCAGGGTGGCGGGGTCGAGTGGGAAAGCGCCCGAAGTCGACTTAACCCGCCGAGATCGCCTGAAATATGCGCCTGGATGTTTGGACTTAGGTTTTGAAAGCAAAAAATTTCTCCAGGACGGCGGGGGGTCGAGTGGGAAAGCGCCCGAGAAGTCGCACTTAACCCGCCGAGATCGCCTGAAATATGCGCCTGGATGTGTTGGACTTAGGTTTTGAAAGCAAAAAATCCTCCAGGGTGGCGGGGTCGAGTGGGAAAGCGCCCGAAGTCGCACTTAACCCGCCGAGATCGCCTGAAATATGCGCCTGGATGTTTGGACTTAGGTTTTGAAAGCAAAAAAATCTCCAGGGTGGCGGGGTCGAGGGAAAGCGCCCGAGAAGTCGCGACTTAACCCGCCCGAGATCGCTGGATGAAGCGCCTGGATGTCTGGACTTAGGTTTTGAAAGCAAAAAATTTCTCCAGGACGGCGGGGTCGAGTGGGAAAGCGTCCGAAGGCGACTTAACCCGGACTCGATCGGTCGGATGAAGCGCCTGGATGTTTGGACTTAGGTTTTGAACGAAAAATTTCTCCAGGACGGCGGGGTCGAGTGGGAAAGCGTCCGAAGGCGACTTAACCCGGACTCGATC
>NW_025047683.1:3070976-3080976 GCF_018831695.1 Puntigrus tetrazona | reverse complement strand
GTCGGACGGGGGAGCCGGCGAGCTCCTCTCGGAAGAAAAAAACCTCCAAAACCTAAGTCGATGGGGGGTACCAGTGGCGGAGGAACCGAGGAACGGCGGGAGGGCCGCCCGAGAGAGGGCTGACTCTCGGACGGGGAGCCGGGCGGGCTCCTCTCCGAAGAAAAACCCCTCCAAAACCTAAGTCGATGGGGGGTACCAGTGGCACGGTTCTTTGAGAGCGCGGTTGTGCTGAGATAGTGACCCCGGCTTAATAGTGGGAGTACCGGGCACGAACGGAGAACAGGTGTGGGTCCTCGGAGAACCCACGGGAGGCTTTTCGGAGGGTGATGCCCGAGAGGGCGCAGGTGTGCCGGCGGGATCGGTCGTGAGCAGGGCCTGGATGTCTGTAAGGCTGAGATGAGCTCGGGGGTTCGTGAAGGTGCGCGCTCGAGAAGTGGCGCTTAACCCGCCTTGATGGGCTGTGAGATGCGCCTGGATGTTTGGACTTAGGTTTTGAACGCTTAAAAATACCTCCGGGTGGCGGGGTCGAGGGGGAAAGCGCCCGTGAAGTGGGGCTTAACGCGCCGAGATCGGCTGTGAGATGCGCCTGGATGTTTGGACTTAGGTTTTGAACGCTTAAAAATACCTCCGGGTGGCGGTGGTCGAGTGGGAAAGCGCCCGTGAAGTGGGGCTTAACGCGCCGAGATCGCTGTGAGATGCGCCTGGATGTTTGGACTTAGGTTTTGAACGCTTAAAAATACCTCCGGGTGGCGGTGGTCGAGTGGGAAAGCGCCCGTGAAGTGGGGCTTAACGCGCCGAGATCGCTGTGAGATGCGCCTGGATGTCTGGACTTAGGTTTTGAACGCTTAAAAATACCCGGGTGGCGGGGTCGAGTGGGAAAGCGCCCGTGAAGTGGGGCTTAACGCGCCGAGATCGGCTGTGAGATGCGCCTGGATGTCTGGACTTAGGTTTTGAACACTTAAAAATACCTCCGGGTGGCGGGGTCGAGGGGAAAGCGCCCGTGAAGTGGGGCTTAACGCGCCGAGATCGCTGTGAGATGCGCCTGGATGTCTGGACTTAGGTTTTGAACGCTTAAAAATACCCCGGGTGGCGGGGTCGAGGGGAAAGCGCCCGTGAAGTGGGGCTTAACGCGCCGAGATCGGGCTGAAATATGCGCCTGGATGTCTGGACTTAGGTTTTGAAAGCAAAAAAATTCTCCAGGGAGGCCGGGTCGAGTGGGAAATTGTCCGAGAAGTCGCACTTAACCCGCTGAGATCGCTGAAATATGCGCCTGATGTTTGGACTTAGGTTTTGAACGCTTAAAAATACCTCCAGGGTGGAGGGGGTCGAGGGGAAAGCGCCCGAGAAGTCGCAGACTTAACCCGCCGAGATCGGCTGAAAATATGCGCCTGATGTCTGGACTTAGGTTTTGAAAGCAAAAAAATTCTCCAGGGAGGCCGGGTCGAGTGGGAAATTGTCCGAGAAGTCGCACTTAACCCGCCGAGATCGGCTGAAATATGCGCCTGGATGTCTGGACTTAGGTTTTGAAAGCAAAAAAATCCTCCAGGGTGGAGGGGGTCGAGTGGGAAAGCGTCCGAGAAGTCGCACTTAACCCGGCCGAGATCGGCTGAAATATGCGCCTGGATGTTTGGACTTAGGTTTTGAACGAAAAAATTTCTCCAGGGAGGCCGGGTCGAGTGGGAAAGCGCCCGAGAAGTCGCACTTAACCCGGACGAGATCGGCTGAAATATGCGCCTGGATGTTTGGACTTAGGTTTTGAACGAAAAAATTTCTCCAGGGAGGCCGGGTCGAGTGGGAAGCGCCCGAGAAGTCGCACTTAACCCGGCCGAGATCGGCTGAAATATGCGCCTGGATGTCTGGACTTAGGTTTTGAACGCTTAAAAAATACCTCCAGGGTGGAGGGGGTCGAGTGGGAAAGCGTCCGAGAAGTCGCACTTAACCCGGCCGAGATCGGCTGAAATATGCGCCTGGATGTCTGGACTTAGGTTTTGAAAGCAAAAAATCCTCCAGGGTGGCGGGGTCGAGTGGGAACGCTGCCCGAGAAGTCGCACTTAACCCGCCGAGATCGGCTGAAATATGCGCCTGGATGTTTGGACTTAGGTTTTGAACGAAAAAATTCTCCAGGGAGGCCGGGTCGAGTGGGAAAGCGCCCCGAGAAGTCGCACTTAACCCGCTGAGATCGGCTGAAATATGCGCCTGGATGTTTGGACTTAGGTTTTGAAAGCAAAAAATCCTCCAGGGTGGAGGGGGTCGAGGGGAAAGCGCCCGAGAAGTCGCACTTAACCCGCCGAGATCGCTGGATGAAGCGCCTGGATGTCTGGACTTAGGTTTTGAAAGCAAAAATTTCTCCAGGGAGGCCGGGTCGAGTGGGAAAGCGCCCGAGAAGTCGCACTTAACCCGCTGAGATCGGCTGAAATATGCGCCTGGATGTTTGGACTTAGGTTTTGAACGAAAAAATTTCTCCAGGGAGGCCGGGTCGAGGGAAAGCGCCCGAGAAGTCGCACTTAACCCGCTGAGATCGCTGAAATATGCGCCTGGATGTTTGGACTTAGGTTTTGAACGAAAAAATTTCTCCAGGGAGGCCGGGTCGAGTGGAAAGCGCCCGAGAAGTCGCACTTAACCCGCCGAGATCGGGCTGAAATATGCGCCTGGATGTTTGGACTTAGGTTTTGAACGAAAAAATTTCTCCAGGGAGGCCGGGTCGAGGGAAAAGCCCCCGAGAAGTCGCACTTAACCCGCCGAGATCGCTGAAATATGCGCCTGGATGTTTGGACTTAGGTTTTGAACGAAAAAATTTCTCCAGGGAGGCCGGGTCGAGTGGGAAAGCGCCCGAGAAGTCGCGACTTAACCCGCCGAGATCGGCTGAAATATGCGCCTGGATGTTTGGACTTAGGTTTTGAACGAAAAAATTTCTCCAGGGAGGCCGGGTCGAGTGGAAAGCGCCCGAGAAGTCGCACTTAACCCGGACGAGATCGGCTGAAATATGCGCCTGGATGATTTTCGCTTCAAAATTGCACTAAGTCCAACTTCGGGAAAGGTCCGACTTCCATACCTCCGAGGCTCCGAGTCAGGCCGACCGAGAGGCCTCTTCCCGGGCACGATTCAAATTTCACCGCGACCCCGGAGGTGGCCGCTTACCCAGGAGCAACTTTTACATCAACTTTAATTTTTTTTTTTTTTTTTTTTTTTTTTTTTTTCTAAAAACTCTGAAATTCGTGCCCCGCGCGCCGCTGCTTTAACGGGCGAGTCTGTGAGCGCAGGCCTTTGTAGAAAACATTCATCCAGGGCCTTTAATAAATAAAATCATACCCAAATCTGTGTTATTGTGACGGGTTAGTCTGTGAGCGCAGGCCTTATGGAAAACATTCATCGAGGGCCTTTATTAAATAAAATCATGCCCAATAAAGAGTTAATGGGTCGGGTTAGTCTGTGAGCGCAGGCCTTATAGAAAACATTTTTCCAGGGCCTTTATTAAATAAAATCACGCCCAATAAAGAGTTACTGTGTCGGGTTAGTCTGTGAGGGCAGGCCTTAAAGAAAACTGTCATCCAGGGCCTTTATTAAATAAAATCATGCCCATAAGAGCGTTATTGTAACGGGGTTAGTCAGTGAGCGCAGGGCTTATAGAAACCATTTTTCCAGGGCCTTTTTTAAATACAATCATGCCCAATAAAGCGCTACTGTGTCGGGTTAGTCTGTGAGCGCAGGCCTTATAGAAAACATTTTTCCAGGGCCTTTATTAAGTAAAAATCATGCCCAACAAAGAGTTACTGTGTCGGGTTAGTCTGTGAGCGCAGGCCTTATAGAAAACATTTTTCCAGGGCCTTTATTAAATAAAATCATGCCCAAATATGTGTTATTGTGATGGGGTTAGTCTGTGAGCGCAGGCCTTAAAGAAAACTGTCATCCAGGGCCTTTATTAAATACAATCATGCCCATAAGAGTGTTATTGTAACGGGGTTAGTCTGTGAGCGCAGGCCTTAAAGAAAACATTTATCCAGGGCCTTTATTAAATAAAATCATGCCCAATAAAGCGTTACTTGTGTCGGGTTAGTCTGTGAGCGCAGGCCTTATAGAAAACATTTTTCCAGGGCCTTTATTAAATAAAATCATGCCCAAATATGTGTTATTGTGATGGGGTTAGTCTGTGAGCGCAGGCCTTAAAGAAAACTGTCATCCAGGGCCTTTATTAAATACAATCATGCCCATAAGAGTGTTATTGTAACGGGGTTAGTCTGTGAGCGCAGGCCTTAAAGAAAACATTTATCCAGGGCCTTTATTAAATAAAATCATGCCCAAATAAGTGCTATTGTGATGGGGTTAGTCTGTGACCCCAGGCCCTGTGTAAAACTGTCACCCAGGGCCTTTATAGAGTAAAATCATGCCCAATAAGGTTAGGTTAGGTTAGGTTAGGTTAGTGAGCGCAGGCCTTATAGAAGGCATAGGTTAGGGCCTTTAGGTTAGGTTAGGTTAGGTTAGGTTAGGTTAGGTTAGGCTAGGCTAGGCCAGGCTAGCGCAGGTTAGGTTAGGTTAGGTTAGGGCCTTTTAGGCTAGGCTAGGCCTAGGCTAGGTTAGGTTAGGTTAGGTTAGGTTAGGTTAGGCCTTAGGTTAGGTTAGGTTAGGTTAGGTTAGGATTAGGTTAGGCCCAGGTTAGGTTAGGTTAGGTTAGGGGTTAGTCTGTGAGCGCGGGCCTTATAGAAAACATTCATCCAGGGCCTTTATTAAATAAAATCATGCCCAATTAAGTGTTATTGTGATGGGGTTAGTCTGTGAGCGCAGGCCTTATAGAAAACATTCATCCAGGGCCTTTATAGAATAAAATCATGCCCAAATAAATGTTATTGTGATGGGGTTAGTCTTTGAGCGCAGGCCTTATAGAAAACATTCATCCAGGGCCTTTATTAAATAAAATCATGCCCAAATAAGTGTTATTGTGATGGGGTTAGTCTGTGAGCGCAGGCCTTATAGAAAACATTCATCCAGGGCCTCTATTAAATAAAATCATGCCCAATAAGGTGTTACTGTGTAGGGTTAGTCTGTGAGCGCAGGCCCTTTGTAAAACATTCATCCAGGGCCTTTATTAAATAATATCATGCCCAAATAAGTGTTATTGTGATGGGGTTAGTCTGTGAGCGCAGGCCTTATAGAAAACATTCATCCAGGGCCTTTATTAAATAAAATCATGCCCAAATAAGTGTTATTGTGATGGGGTTAGTCTGTGAGCGCAGGCCTTATAGAAAACATTCATCCAGGGCCTTTATAGAATAAAATCATGCCCAAATAAGTGTTATTGTGATGGGGTTAGTCTGTGAGCGCAGGCCTTATAGAAAACATTCCTCCAGGGCCTTTATTAAATAAAATCATGCCCACATAAGTGTTATTGTGATGGGGTTAGTCTGTGAGCGCAGGCCTTATAGAAAACATTCATCCAGGGCCTTTATTAAATAAAATCATGCCCAAATAAGTGTTTATGTGATGGGGTTAATCTGTGAGCTCAGGCCTTATAGAAATCATTCATCCAGGGCCTTTATTAAATAAAATCATGCCCAAATAAGTGTTATTGTGATGGGGTTAGTCTGTGAGCGCAGGCCTTATAGAAAACATTCATCCAGGGCCTTTTTAAATAAAATCATGCCCAAAAAGTGTTTATGTGATGGGGTTAATCTGTGAGCACAGGGCTTATATAGAAAACATTCATCCAGGGCCTTTATTAAATAAAATCATGCCCAAATAAGTGTTATTGTGATGGGGTTAGTCTGTGAGCGCAGGCCTTATAGAAAACATTCATCCAGGGCCTTTTTAAATAAAATCATGCCCAAATAAGTGTTTATGTGATGGGGTTAATCTGTGAGCACAGGCCTTATAGAAATCATTCATCCAGGGCCTTTATTAAATAAAATCATGCCCAAATAAGTGTTTATGTGATGGGGTTAATCTGTGAGCACAGGCCTTATAGAAATCATTCATCCAGGGCCTTTATTAAATAAAATCATGCCCACATAAGTGTTATTGTGATGGGGTTAGTCTGTGAGCGCAGGCCTTATAGAAAACATTCATCCAGGGCCTTTTTTAAATAAAATCATGCCCAAAAAAGTGTTTATGTGATGGGGTTAATCTGTGAGCACAGGGCTTATATAGAAAACATTCATCCAGGGCCTTTATTAAATAAAATCATGCCCAAATAAGTGTTATTGTGATGGGGTTAGTCTGTGAGCGCAGGCCTTATAGAAAACATTCATCCAGGGCGAGAATGAAATAAAACGATGCCCATTAAAGTGTTACTGCGTTGGGGTTAATGTGTGAGCCCAGGCCCTTTGGAAAATTGAAATCCAGACACGGGGGGTTCGTAAATGTGTGTGTCCGAGAAGTCGCTTTAACCCGCCTTGATCGGCTGTAACGAGCGCCTGGATGTCTGGACGTAGGTTTTGAACGCTTAAAAAATCCTCCAGGGGTGGAGGGGGTCGAGTGGAAAGCATGCCCGAGAAGTCGCGACTTAACCCGCCGAGATCGGCTGAATTATGCGCCTGGATGTCTGGACTTAGGTTTTGAACGCTTAAAAAATACCTCCAGGGTGGAGGGGGTCGAGTGGGAAAGCGTCCGAGAAGTCGCACTTAACCCGGCCGAGATCGTCTGAAATATGCGCCTGGATGTTTGGACTTAGGTTTTGAAAGCAAAAAAATCCTCCAGGGTGGCGGGGTCGAGTGGGAAAGCGCCCGGAAGTCGCACTTAACCCGCCGAGATCGCCTGAAATATGCGCCTGGATGTTTGGACTTAGGTTTTGAAAGCAAAAAAATCCTCCAGGGTGGCGGGGTCGAGTGGGAAAGCGTCCCGAAGTCGCACTTAACCCGCCGAGATCGCCTGAAATAATATGCGCCTGGATGTTTGGACTTAGGTTTTGAAAGCAAAAAATTTCTCCAGGACGGCGGGGTCGAGTGGGAAAGCGCCCGAGAAGTCGCACTTAACCCGCCGAGATCGCCTGAAATATGCGCCTGGATGTTTGGACTTAGGTTTTGAAAGCAAAAAAAATCCTCCAGGGTGGCGGGGTCGAGTGGGAAAGCGTCCGGAAGTCGCACTTAACCCGCCGAGATCGCTGAAATATGCGCCTGGATGTTTGGACTTAGGTTTTGAAAGCAAAAAAATCCTCCAGGGTGGCGGGGTCGAGTGGGAAAGCGTCCGGAAGTCGCACTTAACCCGCCGAGATCGCCTGAAATATGCGCCTGGATGTTTGGACTTAGGTTTTGAAAGCAAAAAATTTCTCCAGGACGGCGGGGGTCGAGTGGGAAAGCGCCCGAGAAGTCGCGACTTAACCCGCCGCCGATCGCCTGAAATATGCGCCTGGATGTTTGGACTTAGGTTTTGAAAGCAAAAAAATCCTCCAGGGTGGCGGGGTCGAGTGGGAAAGCGCCCGGAAGTCGACTTAACCCGCCGAGATCGCCTGAAATATGCGCCTGGATGTTTGGACTTAGGTTTTGAAAGCAAAAAAATTTCTCCAGGACGGCGGGGGTCGAGTGGGAAAGCGCCCGAGAAGTCGCGACTTAACCCGCCGAGATCGCCTGAAATATGCGCCTGGATGTTTGGACTTAGGTTTTGAAAGCAAAAAAATCCTCCAGGGTGGCGGGGTCGAGTGGGAAAGCGTCCGAAGTCGCACTTAACCCGCCGAGATCGCCTGAAATATGCGCCTGGATGTTTGGACTTAGGTTTTGAAAGCAAAAAATTTCTCCAGGACGGCGGGGTCGAGTGGGAAAGCGCCCGAGAAGTCGCACTTAACCCGCCGAGATCGCCTGAAATATGCGCCTGGATGTTTGGACTTAGGTTTTGAAAGCAAAAAATCTCTCCAGGGTGGCGGGGTCGAGTGGGAAAGCGCCCGGGTCGTCGACTTAACCCGCCGAGATCGCCTGAAATATGCGCCTGGATGTTTGGACTTAGGTTTTGAAAGCAAAAAATCCTCCAGGGTGGCGGGGTCGAGTGGGAAAGCGCCCGAGAAGTCGCGACTTAACCCGCCGAGATCGGCTGGATGAAGCGCCTGGATGTCTGGACTTAGGTTTTGAAAGCAAAAAAATTCTCCAGGACGGCGGGGGTCGAGTGGGAAAGCGTCCGAAGGCGACTTAACCCGGACTCGATCGGTCGGATGAAGCGCCTGGATGTTTGGACTTAGGTTTTGAACGAAAAAATTTCTCCAGGACGGCGGGGTCGAGTGGGAAAGCGTCCCGAAGGCGCACTTAACCCGGACTCGATCGGTCGGATGAAGCGCCTGGATGTTTGGACTTAGGTTTTGAACGCAAAAATTTCCTCCAGGACGGCGGGGTCGAGTGGGAAAGCGTCCGGGAAGGCGCACTTAACCCGGACTCGATCGGTCGGATGAAGCGCCTGGATGTTTGGACTTAGGTTTTGAACGAAAAAAAATTTCCTCCAGGACGGCGGGGGTCGAGTGGGAAAGCGTCCGGGAAGGCGCACTTAACCCGGACTCGATCGGTCGGATGAAGCGCCTGGATGTTTGGACTTAGGTTTTGAACGCAAAAAAATTTCCTCCAGGACGGCGGGGGTCGAGTGGGAAAGCGTCCGGGAAGGCGCACTTAACCCGGACTCGATCGGTCGGATGAAGCGCCTGGATGTTTGGACTTAGGTTTTGAACGAAAAAAAATTTCCTCCAGGACGGCGGGGGTCGAGTGGGAAAGCGTCCGGGAAGGCGCACTTAACCCGGACTCGATCGGTCGGATGAAGCGCCTGGATGTTTGGACTTAGGTTTTGAACGAAAAAAAATTTCCTCCAGGACGGCGGGGGTCGAGTGGGAAAGCGTCCGGGAAGGCGCACTTAACCCGGACTCGATCGGTCGGATGAAGCGCCTGGATGATTTTCGTTTCGAAAATTGCACTAAGTCCAACTTCGGGGAAAGGTCCGACTTCCATACCCTCCGAGGCTCCGAGTCAGGCCGACCGAGAGGCCTCCTCCCGGGCATGATTCAAATTTTCCCGCGACCCTGGAGGTGGCCGTTTACACAGGAGCAACTTTTACATGGGTACACGATTTCGGTGAACGCGTGTTTTTGTGGACTTAGTCTCTGAGCGAAAAAAAAAGTCGAAAAAACGACTAAGTCCATATCGACTTAGGTTTTGAACGCAATCTTTCTGAAGCTCCGGGGCGAGGGAGCTATCGAACGCTTCACCTGAAACACGGACACAGACGCCGAGAGAGAGGACGTTCGACGGCGAGAGCGTCCCCCTCGGCCCGAAACGTGATCGATTGGAGCGCGAAAGCGCGCCCTAGCCTAGGACCCCACCCGGCCAGCCCCGCTGGCCGCTATGGGTCGGGAGTGCCTGGCAGGGGCACGGCGTGCAATGGGTTTACGTTTGGGCTTTGACAGCACGCCGCGCCCGGGCAATTTGGACGTTCGTTACGAGCAGGCCCCCCTCAGCCCGAGGGAAGGCGCCGAACCCTTCGGAGGGAGGCCTAGACGGCCGGTCAGAGCGCAGAGGTCCGTCACCGGCGGGCGTGGAGGGGCAGAACGCGACGCGTCCCGGCGACGCCGCGGCGGGTACCCCCCCGTCCCCGTGAAACACACTTTTCCGAGCGTCGGCCGCGATCCCAGCGGCCACCCACCCCGGAAAACGGCGACCCCCGCCGGGGGAAGGTTCGAGCCGCGCGTCGCCCCTATGAGCGGCCGGTCTTAGCCGAGGGTCCAAGCGGGGTCTGCCCAGGCCCCCTCCTCAGGCGGACTGAGACCCGTGTGTAGGCAAAAACGCGCTTCGCGTCGGTTGGTCCCTACGACCCACAGGGGGTTACCTGGTTGATCCTGCCAGTAACATATGCTTGTCTCAAAGATTAAGCCATGCAGGTCTAAGTGCACACGGCCGGTACAGTGAAACTGCGAATGGCTCATTAAATCAGTTATGGTCCCTTTGATCGCTCCACCCGGTACTTGGATAACTGTGGCAATTCCAGAGCTAATACATGCAAACGAGCGCCGACCGGGCCGACCGCCTCTCCTCGCGGGGGGCGGGAG
>NW_025047683.1:3053476-3060976 GCF_018831695.1 Puntigrus tetrazona | reverse complement strand
CCTCCAGGGTGGAGAAGTCGAGTGGGAAAGCGTCCGAGAAGTCGCGCACTTAACCCGGGCGAGATCGGCTGAAATATGCGCCTGGATGTTTGGACTTAGGTTTTGAAAGCAAAAAATTTCCTCCAGGGTGGCGGGTCGAGTGGGAAAGCGTCCGAGAAGTCGCACTTAACCCGGCTGAGATCGGCTGAAATATGCGCCTGGATGTTTGGACTTAGGTTTTGAAAGAAAAAAATTTCCTCCAGGGGCGGGAGTCGAGTGGGAAAGCGTCCGAGAAGTCGCACTTAACCCGGCCGAGATCGGCTGAAATATGCGCCTGGATGTTTGGACTTAGGTTTTGAAAGAAAAAAAATTTCCTCCAGGGTGGCGGTCGAGTGGGAAAGCGTCCGGGAAGTCGCACTTAACCGGCCGAGATCGTCTGAAATATGCGCCTGGATGTTTGGACTTAGGTTTTGAAAAAAAAAAATTTCCTCCAGGAGGCGGGAGTCGAGTGGGAAAGCGTCGAGTCGCACTTAACCCGGCCGAGATCGGCTGAAATATGCGCCTGGATGTTTGGACTTAGGTTTTGAAAGCAAAAAAATCCTCCAGGGTGGCGAGTCGAGTGGGAAAGCGTCCGGGAAGTCGCACTTAACCCGGCGAGATCGTCTGAAATATGCGCCTGGATGTTTGGACTTAGGTTTTGAAAGCAAAAAATTTCCTCCAGGGTGGGCGGGTCGAGTGGGAAAGCGTCCGAAGTCGCATAACCCGGCCGAGATCGTCTGAAATATGCGCCTGGATGTTTGGACTTAGGTTTTGAAAGCAAAAAAATCCTCCAGGGTGGCGAAGTCGAGTGGGAAAGCGTCCGGGAAGTCGCATTAACCGGCCGAGATCGGCTGAAATATGCGCCTGGATGTTTGGACTTAGGTTTTGAAAGCAAAAAAATTTCCTCCAGGGTGGCGAAGTCGAGTGGGAAAAAGCGTCCGGAAGTCGCACTTAACCCGGCGAGATCGTCTGAAATATGCGCCTGGATGTTTGGACTTAGGTTTTGAAAGAAAAAAATTTCCTCCAGGGCGGCGGGGTCGAGTGGGAAAGCGTCCGAGAAGTCGCACTTAACCCGGCGAGATCGGCTGAAATATGCGCCTGGATGTTTGGACTTAGGTTTTGAGCGAAAAAAATTTCCTCCAGGGCGGCGGAGTCGAGTGGGAAAGCGTCCGAGAAGTCGCACTTAACCGGCCGAGATCGGTCTGAAATATGCGCCTGGATGTTTGGACTTAGGTTTTGAAAGCAAAAAAATTTCCTCCAGGGTGGCGAGTGGGAGTGGGAAAGCGTCGGGAAGTCGCAAATATGCGCCTGGATGTTTGGAACCCGGCGAGATCGTCGCACTTAACCGGCCGAATATGCGCCTGGATGTTTGGACTTAGGTTTTGAAAGCAAAAAAATCCTCCAGGGTGGCGAAGTCGAGTGGGAAAGCGTCCGGGAAGTCGCACTAACCCGGCCGAGATCGTCTGAAATATGCGCCTGGATGTTTGGACTTAGGTTTTGAAAGCAAAAAAAAATCCTCCAGGGTGGCGGGAGTCGGTGGGAAAGCGTCCGGAAGTCGCACTTAACCCGGCCGAGATCGTCTGAAATATGCGCCTGGATGTTTGGACTTAGGTTTTGAAAGCAAAAAAATCCTCCAGGGTGGCGGGGAGTCGAGTGGGAAAGCGTCCGGAAGTCGCACTTAACCCGGCCGAGATGATCGTCTGAAATATGCGCCTGGATGTTTGGACTTAGGTTTTGAAAGCAAAAAAATTTCCTCCAGGGTGGCGGGTCGAGTGGGAAAGCGTCCGAAGTCGCACTTAACCCGGCGAGATGGTCTCTGAAATATGCGCCTGGATGTTTGGACTTAGGTTTTGAAAGCAAAAAAATCCTCCAGGGTGGCGGGGTCAGTGGGAAAGCGTCCGAGAAGTCGCACTTAACCCGGCCGAGATCGTCTGAAATATGCGCCTGGATGTTTGGACTTAGGTTTTGAAAGCAAAAAAAATTTCCTCCAGGGTGGCGAAGTCGAGTGGGAAAGCGTCCGGGAAGTCGCACTTAACCCGGCCGAGATGTCGATCTCGCCTGGATGTTTGGACTTAGGTTTTGAAAGCAAAAAAATCCTCCAGGGTGGCGAGGGAGTGGGAAGCGTCGGGAAGTCGCATAACCGGCCGAGATCGTCTGAAATATGCGCCTGGATGTTTGGACTTAGGTTTTGAAAGCAAAAAAAAATTTCCTCCAGGGTGGCGAAGTCGAGTGGGAAAGCGTCCGGAAGTCGCACTTAACCGGCCGAGATCGTCTGAAATATGCGCCTGGATGTTTGGACTTAGGTTTTGAAAGCAAAAAAATCCTCCAGGGGCGGGAAGTCGAGTGGGAAAGCGTCCGAAGTCGCACTTAACCCGGCCGAGATCGGCTGGATGAAGCGCCTGGATGTTTGGACTTAGGTTTTGAAAGCAAAAAAATTTCCTCCAGGGCGGCGAAGTCGAGTGGGAAAGCGTCGGGAAGGCGCGCACTAACCGGACTCGATCGGTCGGATGAAGCGCCTGGATGTTTGGACTTAGGTTTTGAGCGCAAAAAATTTCCTCCAGGGCGGCGAAGTCGAGTGGGAAAGCGTCCGGGAAGGCGCACTTAACCGGACTCGATCGGTCGGATGAAGCGCCTGGATGTTTGGACTTAGGTTTTGAGCAAAAAAAATTCCTCCAGGGCGGCGAAGTCGAGTGGGAAAGCGTCGGGAAGGCGCACTTAACGGACTCGATCGGTCGGATGAAGCGCCTGGATGTTTGGACTTAGGTTTTGAGCGAAAAAAATTCCTCCAGGGCGGCGAAGTCGAGTCGAGCGTCGGGAAAAGCGTCGGGACTCGATCGGTCGCACGCCTGGATGTTTGGACTTAGGTTTTGAGCGAAAAAAAAATTTCCTCCAGGGCGGTCGGTCGATGGGAAAGCGCCTGGATGTTTGGACTTAGCGCCTGGATTTTGAAGGTTTTGAGCGAAAAAAATTTCCTCCAGGGCGGCGAAGTCGAGTGGGAAAAGCGTCCGGGAAGGCGCACTTAACCGGACTCGATCGGTCGGATGAAGCGCCTGGATGTTTGGACTTAGGTTTTGAGCGAAAAAAAAATTTCCTCCAGGGCGGCGAAGTCGAGTGGGAAAGCGTCCGGGAAGGCGCGCTTAACCGGACTCGATCGGTCGGATGAAGCGCCTGGATGATTTTCGTTTGAAAATTGCACTAAGTCAACCGGGGAAAAAGGTCCGACTTCCATACCCTCCGAGGCTCGAGTCAGGCCGACCGAGAGCCTCCTCCGGGCATGATTCAAATTTTCCCGCGACCCTGGAGGTGGCGTTTACACAGGAGCAACTTTTACATGGGTACGATTTGGTGAGCAGCGTGTTTTGTGGACTTAGTCTCTGGCGAAAAAAAGTCGAAAAAAGCGACTAAGTCCATATCGACTTAGGTTTTGAGCGCAATCTTTCTGAAGCTCGGGCGAGGAGCTATCGAGCGCTTCACCTGAAACACGGACACAGGCGCCCGAGAGAGAGGGCGTTCGGCGGCGGGCGTCCCCTCGGCCCGCGCGTGATCGATTGGGCGCGCGCGCCCTAGCCTAGAGACCCCACCCGGCCAGCCCGCTGCCGCTATGAAATCGGGAGTGCCTGGCAGAGGGCACGGCGTGCAATGGGTTTACGTTTGGGCTTTGACAGCACGCGCGCCCGGGCAATTTGGGCGTTAGTTACGAGCAGGCCCCCTCAGCCCGAGGAAGCGCGAACCCGCCGGAGGAGGCCTGAAGGCGGTCAGAGCGCGAAGTCCGTCACGGCGGCGTGGAGGGCAGAAACGCGGCCAGCGTCCAGCGGCGCGCGCGGCGGTACCCCCGTCCCGTGAAACACACTTTTCCGGCGTCGGCGCGATCCCAGCGGCCACCCACCCCAGCAGCGACCCCGCCGAAAGGTTCGAGCAGCGCGTCGCCCTATGGCGGCGGTCTTAGCCGAGGTCAGCGGGGTCTGCCCAGGCCCCCTCCTCAGGCGGACTGAGACCGTGTGTGCAGCAAAAGCAGCGCTTAGCGTCGGTTGGTCCCCTCGACCCACAGGGGGTTACCTGGTTGATCCTGCCAGTAACATATGCTTGTCTCAAAGATTAAGCCATGCAGGTCTAAGTGCACGGCGGTACAGTGAAACTGCGAATGGCTCATTAAATCAGTTATGGTCCCTTTGATCGCTCCACCGGTACTTGGATAACTGTGGCAATTCCAGAGCTAATACATGCAAGCGGCGCCGACCGGGCGACCGCCTCTCTCTCGCGGGGCGGGAGCTGAGGCAGCGATGCATTTATCAGATCAAAAACCATCCGGGCCCCGGGATCCGTCCTCGGACCCGGTACCTTTGGTGACTCTAGATAACCTCGGGCGATCGCTCGCCCTTCGCGGCGGCGACGATTCATTCAGTGTCTGCCCTATCAACTTTCGATGGTACATCAGGCGCCTACCATGGTGACCACGGGTGGCGAGGAATCAGGGTTCGATTCGGAGAGGAGCCTGAAAAGCGGCTACCACATCCAAGGAAGGCAGCAGGCGCGCGCAAATTACCCATTTCCGACTCGGAGGTAGTGACGAAAAATAACAATACAGGTCTCTTTGAGGCCCTGTAATTGGAATAGCGTATCTTAAACACATGGCGAGGACCCATTGGAGGCAAGTCTGGTGCCAGCAGCGCGGTAATTCCAGCTCAATAGCGTATATTAAAGTTGCTGCAGTTAAAAAGCTCGTAGTTGGATCTCGGGATCTGGCTGGCGGTCCGCCGAGGCGAAACCGCCCGTCCCAGGTCCCTGCCTCGGCGCCCCGGATGCCCTTGGCTGGGTGTCGGTCGAGGGCTTAAAGCGTTTACTTTGAAAAAATTAGAGTGTTCAAAGCAGGCGGCGTCGCCGCTGAATACGCAGCTAGGAATAATGGAATAGGACTCGGTTCTATTTTGTGGGTTTCTGGAACCGGAGCCATGATTAAGAGGGGGCGGCGGGGCATTACGTATTGCGCGCTAGAGGTGAAATTCTTGGACCGGCGCAAGGCGGACCAGCGAAAGCATTTGCCAGAATGTTTTCATTAATCAAGAACGAAAGTCGGAGGTTGAAGGCGATCAGATACCGTCGTAGTTCCGACCGTAGCGATGCCGACCAGCGATCCGGCGGCGTTATTCCCATGACCGCCCGGGCGGCGTGCGAAAACCACAGTCTTTGGGTTCCGGGAGTATGGTTGCAAAGCTGAAACTTAAAGGAATTGTGGAAGGGCACCACCAGGAGTGGAGCCTGCGGCTTAATTTGACTCAACACGGAAACCTCACCCGGCCCGGACACGGAAGGATTGACAGATTGATAGCTCTTTCTCGATTCTGTGGGTGGTGGTGCATGGCGTTCTTAGTTGGTGGAAGCGATTTGTCTGGTTCATTCCGATATGAGCGAGACTCCGGCTTGCTAAATAGTGGCGCGGCCACTTGGGTCGGCGTCAAAAACTTCTTAGAGGGACAAGTGGCGTTCAGCCACGCGAGATGGAGCAATAACAGGTCTGTGATGCCCTTAGATGTCGGGGCTGCCTGCGCGCCACAATGGGCGGATCAGCGTGTGTCTACCCTGCGCCGAGAGCGCGGGTAACCAGCTGAACCCGCTCGTGATCGGGACTGGGGATTGAAACTATTTCCCATCAACGAGGAATTCCCAGTAAGCGCGGGTCATAAGCTCGCGTTGATTAAGTCCCTGCCCTTTGTACACACCGCCCGTCGCTACTACCGATTGGATGGTTTAGTGAGGTCCTCGGACCGGCCCGCCGGGCCCCTCGCGGGAGCTCTGGCGGGCGCGCGGGAAAACGATCAAACTTGACTATCTAGAGGAAGTAAAAATCGTAACAAGGTTTCCGTGGGTGAACCTGCGGAAGGATCGTGCTCGGCCCGGCCCGATCCAAGCGAAAACGCCCCGGGCGGGGGCCTAGCCCACCTCCCCCCCGTCTCAAGCTCCGGGTGCGCGGCAGAGGCCGGCGGCTCCGGCGCGGCCTCTCCCCTCGGAACACCAGCGCGGCGCGGGCGCGATAAGAAAAAAAAAGGAACTTGACTGTCGCTGCACTCGGCGGCCCCGCTTTCAGCGGCGGGGCTGAGCCGAGCCCTGGCGGAGTACCCGCCGGCCTCCGGGACCGTGGGTTCAAAGTCTCCTCCCGAAGGAGAGCGCCCGTCCGGGTAAAAAAACCTCTATCCTATTTTACTCTATGATCCAGCGGCCGTGGCCGAGAGGTCTGCCGCTCAAAAACCAAGGCGGCAAAGAACGCACAAAAACCTAAGGCGAGGCGGAGAGAGATCGCGAGAAGGAGCGCCGTTCCCCTGGGAGGCAGCGCACCTCCCGCGGAGGCTTGAGCAACCTACGCGGCGCCCATGACTGTCGCTGCACTCGGCGGGCCCCTGCTTTCCAGCGGCGGGGCGAGCCGGGGCCTGGCGGTACCATACGGCCTCCGGGACCGTGGGTTCAAAGTCTCCTCCCGCGAAGGAGCGCCCGTCGGGGTAAAAAAACCTCTATCCTATTTTACTCTATGATCCAGCGGCCGTGGCCGAGAGGTCTGCCGCTCAAAAACCCCAAAGCGGCAAAGAGAACGCACAAAAACCTAAGGCGGAGAGAGAGAGAGATCCGAGAGAACTTGACTGTCGCTGCACTCGGCGGGCCCCTGCTTTCCAGCGGCGGGGCTGAGCGAGAGGCCTGGCGGTACCATACCACGGCCTCCGGGACCGTGGGTTCAAAGTCTCCTCCAGCGAAGGAGGAGCGCCCGTCGAGGTAAAAAAACCTCTATCCTATTTTACTCTATGATCCAGCGGCCGTGGCCGAGAGGTCTGCCGCGCAAAAACCCAAAGCGGCAAAGAACCGCACAAAAACCTAAGGCGGAGAGAGAGAGAGAGATCCGAGAGAACTTGACTGTCGCTGCACTCGGCGGGCCCCTGCTTTCCAGCGGCGGGGCGAGGCGAGCCCTGGTGCGAGTACCATTGCGGCCTCCGGGACCGTGGGTTCAAAGTCTCCTCCCGCGAAGGAGGCGCCCGTCGAGGGTAAAAAACCTCCATCCTATTTTACTCTATGTTCCAGCGGCCGTGGCCCGAGAGGTCTGCCGCTCAAACATCCAAGACGGCAAAAGAACCGCACAAAAACCTAAGACGAAGCGGAGAGAGGGATCCGCGAGAAGGGAACGCCGTTCCCCTGGGAGGCTTGACGCACCTCCCGCGGAGGCTTGAGCAACCTACGCGGCGCCCCACCCCCTTGCACGGGGTGGGGCCGAGAACATGAGCCTCTGAAAGACTTTGCTTTGCCAACCCCCGGCGGGTACCCAGCAGGCCTTCGGGACCGTGGGTTCGAAGTCCCCCTCTCGCGGGGGGCGCCCGTCCGGGGAACGACCCCCTTTGTATTTTTGAACCCACACAAGCCTGTGCAGTTCGGCCTCGCCTCCGGGCGCTAAACTCAAGCGCGATCGACTCTTAGCGGTGGATCACTCGGCTCGTCGTCGATGAA
>NW_025047683.1:3035976-3048476 GCF_018831695.1 Puntigrus tetrazona | reverse complement strand
GAGAGGAACCGAGGCGCGGCGGAGAGGGCCGCCCGAGAGAGGGCTGACTCGGTCGGACGGAGAGCAGCGTGGGTCCCCTCTCTGAAGAGGCTTTTGGAGGTGAACCTAAGTCGATGCAGGTGTGCCGGCGGGGTGTCCGAGGCAGTGAGAGAAGCAGCGGAGGGCCTGGATGTCTGTAAGGCTGGAGATGAGCTCGGGGAGCAGTGAGGTGCGCGTCCGAAGTGGCGCTACCCCTCCCTTGATGGGCTGTGAGATGCGCCTGGATGTTTGGAGAGAGCTTAGGTTTTGAGCTGAGAAAGTGACCTCCCTTAATGTCTGTGGGAGTAGATGAGCTCGGGGTCGGAGTGGTGTGGGCGCCCGTGAAGTGGGAGGCTTACCCGGCCTTGATGCCGGCTGTGAGATGCGCCTGGATGTTTGGACTTAGGTTTTGAGCGGCAAAAATACCTCCGGGGTGGCGGTGGTTCGAGTGGGAAAGCGTCCGTGAAGTGGGGCTTAACCCGGCCTTGATGGGGCTGTGAGATGCGCCTGGATGTTTGGACTTAGGTTTTGAGCGGCAAAAAATACCTCCGGGGTGGCGGTGTCCGAGTGGGAAAGCGTCCGTGAAGTGGGGCTTACGCGGCCGAGATCGGCTGTGAGATGCGCCTGGATGTTTGGACTTAGGTTTTGAGCGGCAAAAAAATACCTCCGGGGTGGCGGTGGTCGAGTGGGAAAGCGTCCGTGAAGTGGGGCTTACGCGGCGAGATCGGCTGTGAGAGATGCGCCTGGATGTTTGGACTTAGGTTTTGAGCGGCAAAAAATACCTCCGGGGTGGCGGGGGTCGAGTGGGAAAGCGTCCGTGAAGTGGGGCTTACTTGCGGCCGAGATCGGCTGTGAGATGCGCCTGGATGTCTGGACTTAGGTTTTGAGCGCTTAAAAAATACCTCCGGGGTGGCGGGGTCGAGTGGGAAAAGCCCGTGAAGTGGGGCTTAACTTGCGGCGAGATCGGCTGTGAGATATGCGCCTGGATGTCTGGACTTAGGTTTTGAAAAGCAAAAAAATTTCCTCCAGGGTGGCGGTCGAGTGGGAAAGCGTCCGAAAGTCGCACTTAACCGGCTGAGATCGGCTGAAATATGCGCCTGGATGTTTGGACTTAGGTTTTGAACGCAAAAAAATTTCCTCCAGGGTGGCGGTCAGTGGGAAAGCGTCCGAGAAGTCGCACTTAACCCGGCGAGATCGGCTGAAATATGCGCCTGGATGTCTGGACTTAGGTTTTGAAAGCAAAAAATTTCCTCCAGGGTGGCGGGGTCGAGTGGGAAATTGCGTCCGAGAAGTCGCACTAACCCGGCTGAGATCGGCTGAAATATGCGCCTGGATGTCTGGACTTAGGTTTTGAAAGCAAAAAAATTCCTCCAGGGTGGCGGGTCGAGTGGGAAAGCGTCCGAGAAGTCGCACTTAACCGGCTGAGATCGGCTGAAATATGCGCCTGGATGTTTGGACTTAGGTTTTGAGCGAAAAAATTTCCTCCAGGGAGGCCGGTCGAGTGGGAAAGCGTCGAGAAGTCGCACTTAACCCGGCTGAGATCGGCTGAAATATGCGCCTGGATGTTTGGACTTAGGTTTTGAGCGAAAAAATTTCCTCCAGGGAGGCGGGTCGAGTGGGAAAGCGTCCGAGAAGTCGCACTTAACCCGGCTGAGATCGGCTGAAATATGCGCCTGGATGTTTGGACTTAGGTTTTGAAAGCAAAAAATTTCCTCCAGGGTGGCGGGGTCGAGTGGGAAAGCGTCCGAGTCGTCGCACTTAACCCGGCCGAGATCGGCTGAAATATGCGCCTGGATGTTTGGACTTAGGTTTTGAAAGCAAAAAAATTTCCTCCAGGGTGGCGGGTCGAGTGGGAGCGCGTCCGAGTCGCACTAAACCGGCGAGATCGGCTGAAATATGCGCCTGGATGTTTGGACTTAGGTTTTGAGCGAAAAAAATTTCCTCCAGGAGGCGGGGTCGAGTGGGAAGCGTCGAGAAGTCGCACTTAACCCGGCTGAGATCGGCTGAAATATGCGCCTGGATGTTTGGACTTAGGTTTTGAGCGAAAAAATTTCCTCCAGGGTGGCGAGTCAGGAGTGGGAAAGCGTCGAGAAGTCGCACTTAACCCGGCTGAGATCGGCTGAAATATGCGCCTGGATGTTTGGACTTAGGTTTTGAAAGCAAAAAAAATTTCCTCCAGGAGGCGGGGTTAGTGGGAAAGCGTCCGAGAAGTCGCATTTAACCCGGCTTTATTCGGCTGAAATATGCGCCTGGATGTTTGGACTTAGGTTTTGAGCAGCAAAAAAATTTCCTCCAGGGAGGCGAGGTCGAGTGGGAAAGCGTCCGAAGTCGCATTAACCATGCCGAGATCGGCTGAAATATGCGCCTGGATGTTTGGACTTAGGTTTTGAAGCAAAAAAATTTCCTCCAGGGCCGTTTATCGAGTGGGAAAGCGTCCGAGAATCGCATTACCCGGCCGAGATAGTCTGAAATATGCGCCTGGATGTTTGGACTTAGGTTTTGAACTTAGAAAAAAATTTCCTGCCCAATAGGAGGCCGGGTCGAGAGTGGGAGCGTCCGTGTCGCACTTAACCCGGCCGAGATCGGCTGGAAATATCGCCTGGATGTTTGGACTTAGGTTTTGAGCGAAATCATTTCCTCCAGGGAGGCCGGTCGAGTGGGAGGCGTCGAGAAGTCGCGCAACCCGGCCTTATGGCTGAAATATTCGCCTGGATGTTTATTAAATAAAATTTGAAACCAAAAAAAGTGTTACTCCAGGAGGCGGTCGAGTCTGTGAAAGCGCAGGCCTTATAGAAAACATTTTCGGCAGGGCCTTTATTAAATAAATCATGCCCAATAAAGTTACTGTGTCGGGTTAGTCTGTGAGCATGAGGCCTTATAGAAAACATTCATCCGAGGCCTTTATTAAATAAAATCAAATTTCAATAAAGACGTTACTGTGTCGGGTTAGTCTGTGAGGAGCAGGCCTTACAAAAACATTTTTCAGGGCCTTTATTAAATAAAATCATGCCCAATAAAGTCGTTACTGTGTCGGGTTAGTCTGTGGCGCAGGCCTTATGTAAAAACATTCATCCAGGGCCTTTAATTAAATAAAATCATGCCCAATAAAGTGTTACTGTGTGGCCATTCAGGGTTAGTCTGTGGCGCAGGCCTTATGAAAACATTCATCCAGGGCCTTTATTAAATAAAATCATGCCCAATAAAGCGTTAATGTGTCGGGTTAGTCTGTGAGCGCAGGCCTTATAGAAAAACATTTTCCAGGGCCTTTATTAAATAAAATCACGCCCAATAAAGAGTTACTGTGTCGGGTTAGTCTGTGAGCGCAGGCCTTATAGAAAACATCATCAGGGCCTTTATTAAATAAAATCATGCCCAATAAGAGTGTTATTGTGTGGGGGTTAGTCTGTGAGCGCAGGCCTTATAGAAAACATTTTTCCAGGGCCTTTATTAAATAAAATCATGCCCAATAAAGCGTTACTGTGTCGAGGTTAGTCTGTGAGCGCAGGCCTTATAGAAAACATTTTTCCAGGGCCTTTATTAAATAAAATCATGCCCAATAAAGAGTTACTGTGTCGGGTTAGTCTGTGGCGCAGGCCTTATAGAAAACATTTTTCCAGGGCCTTTATTAAATAAAATCATGCCCAAAAAAGTGTTACTGTGTCGGGTTAGTCTGTGGCGCAGGCCTTATAGAAAACTGTCATCCAGGGCCTTTATTAAATAAAATCATGCCCATAAAGTGTTACTGTGTCAGGGGTTAGTCTGTGAGCGCAGGCCTTATAGAAAACATTTATCCAGGGCCTTTATTAAATAAAATCATGCCCAATAAAGCGTTACTGTGTCGGGTTAGTCTGTGGCGCAGGCCTTATAGAAAACATTTTCCAGGGCCTTTATTAAATAAAATCATGCCCAATAAAGCGTTACTGTGTCGGGGTTAGTCTGTGGCGCAGGCCTTATAGAAAACTGTCATCCAGGGCCTTTATTAAATAAAATCATGCCCAATAAAGCGTTACTGTGTCGGGTTAGTCTGTGGCGCAGGCCTTATAGAAAACATTCATCAGGGCCTTTATTAAATAAAATCATGCCCAATAAAGTGTTACTGTGATGAGGTTAGTCTGTGACGCAGGCCTTATAGAAAACATTCACCCAGGGCCTTTATTAAATAAAATCATGCCCAATAAAGGTTACTGGTTAGGGTTAGTCTGTGAGGGTTAGGGTTAGGGTGTGGGTTCAGGCCTTATAAAGTTACTGTGTTAGTCCAGGGGCCTTAGGAAACTATTAAATTAAAAATCATGTTGCCAATGAAGCGTTACTGTGTCGGGGTTAGTCTGTGAGCGCAGGCCTTATAGAAAACATTCATCCAGGGCCTTTATTAAATAAAATCATGCCCAATAAAGGTTACTGTGTCGGGTTAGTCTGTTGGGGCAGGCCTTAGGGTTAGGGTTAGGGCCTTTATTAAATAAAATCATGGTTAGGGTTAGGGTTAGGTGTAGGGTTAGTCTGTGAGCGCCAGGCCTTATAGAAAACATTCATCCAGGGCCTTTATTAAATAAATCATGCCCAATTAAGCGTTACTGTGTAGGGGTTAGTCTGTGAGCGCAGGCCTTATAGAAAACATTCATCCAGGGCCTTTATTAAATAAAATCATGCCCAATAAAGTGTTATTGTGTGGGGTTAGTCTGTGAGCGCAGGCCTTATAGAAAACATTCATCCAGGGCCTTTATTAAATAAAATCATGCCCAATAAAGCGTTACTGTGATGGGGTTAGTCTGTGGCGCAGGCCTTATAGAAAACATTCATCCAGGGCCTTTATTAAATAAAATCATGCCCAAATAAGTGTTACTGTGTGATGGGGTTAGTCTGTGAGCGCAGGCCTTATAGAAAACATTCATCCAGGGCCTTTATTAAATAAAATCATGCCCAATAAGGTGTTACTGTGTAGGGTTAGTCTGTGAGCGCAGGCCTTATAGAAAACATTCATCAGGGCCTTTATTAAATAAAATCATGCCCAAATAAGTGTTATTGTGATGGGGTTAGTCTGTGAGCGCAGGCCTTATAGAAAACATTCATCCAGGGCCTTTATTAAATAAAATCATGCCCAATAAAGTGTTATTGTGTGAGGGTTAGTCTGTGGCGCAGGCCTTATAGAAAACATTCATCCAGGGCCTTTATTAAATAAAATCATGCCCAATAAAGTGTTATTGTGATAGGGTTAGTCTGTGGCGCAGGCCTTATAGAAAACATTCATCCAGGGCCTTTATTAAATAAAATCATGCCCAATAAGTGTTATTGTGATGAGGTTAGTCTGTGAGGCAGGGCCTTATAGAAAACATTCATCCAGGGCCTTTATTAAATAAAATCATGCCCAAATAAGTGTTATTGTGTGTAGGGTTAGTCTGTGAGCGCAGGCCTTATAGAAAACATTCATCCAGGGCCTTTATTAAATAAAATCATGCCCAAATAAGTTATTGTGTGATGGGGTTAGTCTGTGAGCGCAGGCCTTATAGAAAACATTCATCCAGGGCCTTTATTAAATAAAATCATGCCCAATAAGTGTTACTGTGATGAGGGTTAGTCTGTGAGGCGCAGGCCTTATAGAAAACATTCATCAGGGCCTTTATTAAATAAAATCATGCCCAAATAAGTGTTATTGTGATGGGGTTAGTCTGTGAGCGCAGGCCTTATAGAAAACATTCATCAGGGCCTTTATTAAATAAAATCATGCCCAAATAAGTGTTATTGTGATGGGGTTAGTCTGTGAGCGCAGGCCTTATAGAAAACATTCATCCAGGGCCTTTATTAAATAAAATCATGCCCAAATAAGTGTTATTGTGATGGGGTTAGTCTGTGAGCGCAGGCCTTATAGAAAACATTCATCCAGGGCCTTTATTAAATAAAATCATGCCCAAATAAGTGTTATTGTGATGGGGTTAGTCTGTGAGCGCAGGCCTTATAGAAAACATTCATCCAGGGCCTTTATTAAATAAAATCATGCCCAAAAAAGTGTTACTGTGATGGGGTTAGTCTGTGAGCGCAGGCCTTATAGAAAACATTCATCCAGGGCCTTTATTAAATAAAATCATGCCCAAATAAGTGTTTATTGTGATGGGAGTTAGTCTGTGAGCGCAGGCCTTATAGAAAAACATTCATCCAGGGCCTTTATTAAATAAAAAATCATGCCCAATAAGTGTTATTGTGATGGGGTTAGTCTGTGAGCGCAGGCCTTATAGAAAACATTCATCCAGGGCCTTTATTAAATAAAATCATGCCCAATAAGGTGTTACTGTGTGAGGGTTAGTCTGTGGCCCAGGCCCTTTGGAAAACATTCATCCAGGGCCTTAATGAAATAAATCATGCCCATTAATGTGTGTGTTGCGTTGGGGTTAGTCTTAACCCGGCGAGATCCTTATGAAACATGCGCCTGGATGTCTGGAAAAATGAAATTAAATCTTATTGGGATGGCGCCTGTCTGTGAGCACAGGTAAGTCGCTTAACATTCATCCTCTCGGCTGGCTGGAAATATGCGCCTGGATGTCATGGACGTGAGGTTTTGAAAGCAGGGTTAAAATCCTCCAGGGTGGAAAACATTTATCAGGGCGTCCGATTTTGCGAAGTCCACTTAACCCTGGAAATATGCGCCTGGATGTTTGGACTTAGGTTTTGAAAGCCAAAAAAATCACTGTATAGGCGGGAAGATCAGTGGGAATCAGGCGTCCGGAAGTCGCTGCGGCAGGGCCTGGATTCTGATTTGGAATAAAGGCCTTGGTTTTGAAAGTGTTTTCTCCAAGGTCCCTGCGCGTCAACAGTGCTAACCCCTTGAAGGCTGAAATAACGCCTGGATGTTTGGACTTAGGTGGAAAGCAAATTTCCTCAGGGTGGCGATTCTCGTCAGGCAGTTGTACCACGGACTGGATGAAATATGCGCCTTGACAATTTTCTGAGCCTGCGCTTCTGCTGACTAACCCATCAATGCGATCTCACTTACGCATGAAGGCATGCAGCTTTCTATCTTCGAACCCTGCAATTGCAGCTTTCTTGACTAATGAGCCTGCGCCCTGAATAACCCCTGTGCTTTTGCACATGCACTTTAATTCAGGCGCCTTTAACAGGCGTCAGCATGCTTAAGTGACTTCTCACGCTTTCTACTGACAGGCCTGCATGATTTTTGCTTTCAAACGCCTGAATTGTCTCATTCTCATGGCTAACCCGATTTCACACTGCCTTCTTGGACCATGATTTTTTAGCACTCCTGGAAGCTCGTAGATGTTAAATAATCAGCCTGCTGACTAGGCTGTTTTCCGCTCTGCTCACCCTGACTACATTTTTTCATTCAGCTCCTGGATTTAACAGTTTTTAAGGCAGCCGATAACCTGAATCACACTGCTTTAGCACTTTAACTTGCCCTGGATGATTTTTTTACTAAACAGGAAATGCAACAACTTATTTTCATGCAACCTTTACTGTGCATGATTTTATTCTAAAGGCACTGCTTGTTTTTGCTCCTGCTGCAGGCTAACCACACACTGAGCATGATTTTGACATATTTGCTATAAAGGCCCTGGATGAATATTTTTCTACGAACCCTGCGCTCACAGAGATGTTTTCACAAAGGCCTGAATGATTTTACTAGGCTAGGCCCTGGATAACTGACTATTCAAGGCCTGACCTCTTTTTAAACCTGACATTAACACTTATTGGCATGATATTTTTAATAAAGGCCTGGATGAATGTTTACAAGGCCTGTTGCTGAAGCATCTTGGCACATAACTATTGAGCATGTTTGTTTAATAAAGGCCCTGGATAATGTTTTCTATAGGCCTGCGCTCATGAACAACTAAACATCTGCTAACACTTATGCGACAGCATAAACTTTATTGCTTCAGATTAACCTGTTCTTCTAAAACCTAACCTAACTCAGATAACCCAGCCTAACAGGGCATGCACTTTATTGCTGCATGAATATTTCTATAAAGGCCCTGGATGAATGTTTTCTATAAGGCCTGCGCTCACAGATGAAACTAACCTAGCACACCTAACTTATTTGGGCATGATTTATTTTCTATAAAGGCCTGGATGACATGTTTTCTATAGGGCCTGGGGTCACAGACTAACCTAACATCACAATAGCACTTATTTGGGCATGTTTTTATTTAATAAAGGCCCTGGATAAATGTTTTCTATAAGGCCTGCGCTCACAGACTAACCCCATCACAGTAACACTTTTATTTAGGCATGATTTTATTTAATAGGCCCTGGAACAATGTTTTCTATAAGGCCTGCGCTCACAGACTAACCCGACACAGTAACTCTTTGTTGGGCATGATTTTATTTAATAAAGGCCCTGGAAAAATGTTTCTATAAGGGCCTGCGCTCACAGACTAACCCCATCACAGTAACACTTTATTGGGCATGATTTTATTTAATAAAGGCCCTGGATGAATGTTTTCTATAAGGCCCGCGCTCACAGACTAACCCGACACAATATAACTTCATTGGGCATGATTTTATTTAATAAAGGCCCTGGAACAATGTTTTCTATAAGGCCTGCGCTCACAGACTAACCCGACACAGTAACTCTTTATTGGGCATGATTTTATTTAATAAAGGCCCTGGAAAAATGTTTTCTATAAGGCCTGCGCTCACAGACTAACCCGACACAGTAACACTTTATTGGGCATGATTTTATTTAATAAAGGCCCTGGAAAAATGTTTTCTATAAGGCCTGCGCTCACAGACTAACCCCTACACAATAACGCTTCATTGGGCATGATTTTATTTAATAAAGGCCCTGGATAAATGTTTTCTTTAAGGCCTGCGCTCACAGACTAACCCGACACAGTAACTCTTTATTGGGCATGATTTTATTTAATAAAGGCCCTGGATGAATGTTTTCTATAAGGCCTGCGCTCACAGACTAACCCGACACAGTAACTCTTTATTGGGCATGATTTTATTTAATAAAGGCCCTGGATGAATGTTTTCTATAAGGCCTGCGCTCACAGACTAACCCGACACAGTAACTCTTTATTGGGGCATGATTTTATTTAATAAAGGCCCTGGAAAAATGTTTTCTATAAGGCCTGCGCTCACAGACTAACCCGACACAGTAACTCTTTGTGGGCATGATTTTATTTAATAAAGGCCCTGGATGAATGTTTTCTATAAGGCCTGCGCTCACAGACTAACCCCGTTACAATAACACTTATTATGGGCATGATTTTATTTAATAAAGGCCCTGGATGACAGTTTTCTTTAAGGCCTACCCTCACAGACTAACCCGACACAGTAACTCTTTATTGGGCATGATTTTATTTAATAAAGGCCCTGGAAAAATGTTTTCTATAAGGCCTGCGCTCACAGACTAACCCGACACAGTAACGCTTTATTGGGCATGATTTTATTTAATAAAGGCCCTCGATGAATGTTTTCTATAAGGCCTGCGCTCACAGACTAACCCCGTTACAGTAACTCTCTTATGGGCATGATTTTATTTAATAAAGGCCCTGGAAAAATGTTTTCTTTAAGGCCTGCGCTCACAGACTAACCCGACACAGTAACTCTTTGTTTGGGCATGATTTTATTTAATAAAGGCCCTGGAAAAATGTTTTCTATAAGGCCTGCGCTCACAGACTAACCCCGACACAATAACACTTTATGGGCATGATTTTATTTAATAAAGGCCCTGGATGACAGTTTTCTTTAAGGCCTGCGCTCACAGACTAACCCGACACAGTAACTCTTTATTGGGCATGATTTTATTTAATAAAGGCCCTGGAAAAATGTTTTCTATAAGGCCTGCGCTCACAGACTAACCCGACACAGTAACTTTATTGGGCATGATTTTATTTAATAAAGGCCTGGAAAAATGTTTTCTATAAGGCCTGCGCTCACTGACTAACCCCGTTACAATAACACTCTTATGGGCATGATTTTATTTTAATAAAGGCCCTGGATGACAGTTTTCTTTAAGGCCTGCGCTCACAGACTAACCCGACACAGTAACTCTTTGTTGGGCATGATTTTATTTAATAAAGGCCCTGGAAAAATGTTTTCTATAAGGCCTGCGCTCACAGACTAACCCGACACAGTAACGCTTTGTGGGGCATGATTTTATTTAATAAAGGCCCTGGAAAAATGTTTTCTATAAGGCCTGCGCTCACAGACTAACCCGACACAGTAACACTTTGTGGGGCATGATTTTATTTAATAAAGGCCTGGATAAATGTTTTCTTTAAGGCCTGCGCTCACAGACTAACCCCGTTACAATAACACTCTTATGGGCATGATTTTATTTAATAAAGGCCCTGGATGACAGTTTTCTTTAAGGCCTGCCCTCACAGACTAACCCGACACAGTAACTCTTTATTGGGCGTGATTTTATTTAATAAAGGCCCTGGAAAAATGTTTTCTATAAGGCCTGCGCTCACAGACTAACCCGACCCATTAACTCTTTGTGGGCATGATTTTATTTAATAAAGGCCCTCGATGAATGTTTTCATAAGGCCTGCGCTCACAGACTAACCCGTTACAATAACACTTCTTTGGGTATGATTTTATTTATTAAAGGCCCTGGATGAATGTTTTCTACAAGGCCTGCGCTCACAGACTATCCCGTTAAAGCAGCTCTTTATGATCTCGGCGGGTTTCAGAGATTTTAGAGAAAAAAAAAAAAAAAAAAAAAAAAAAATTAAAGTGGAAAAGTTGCTCCTGGGTTCAAAACCTAAGTCCGAACATCGCAGTGAAATTTAATTCGTGCCCTGGAAAAATCGCCTCTCCAGTCGGCCTGACTCGGAGCCTCGGACCTTATGGAAGTCGGACCTGGAGAAGTTTTTCTTAAATATGTTCCAACTCCTGCAATTTTTCGAGCAAAAAATCATCCAGGCGCATATTTCAGCCGATCTCAGCCGGGTTAAGTCGACTTCTCGGGCCTTTCCCTCGACCCGGCCTCCCTGGAGAAATTTTTTTCGTTCAAAACCTAAGTCCAAACATCCAGGCGCATATTTCAGCGATCTCGGCGGGTTAAGTCGACTTCTCGGGCCAACTTTCCCTCGACCCCGGCCTCCCTGGAGAAATTTTTTTTCAAAACCTAAGTCCAAACATCCAGGCGCATATTTCAGCCCGATCTCGGCCGGGTTAAGTCGACTTCTCGGGCGGCTTTCCCACTCGACCCGGCCTCCCTGGAGAAATTTTTTTCGTTCAAAACCTAAGTCCAAACATCCAGGCGCATATTTCAGCGATCTCGGCGGGTTAAGTCGACTTCTCGGGCCTTTCCCTGATTTCGACCCGGCCTCCCTGGAGAAATTTTTTCGTTCAAAACCTAAGTCCAAACATCCAGGCGCATATTTCAGCCGATCTCATGATCTCGGCGGGTTAAGTGCGACTTCTCGGACGCTTTCCCTCGACCCGGCCTCCCTGGAGAAATTTTTTTACGTTTCAAAACCTAAGTCCAAACATCCAGGCGCATATTTCAGCGATCTCAGCCGGGTTAAGTCGACTTCTCGGGCGCTTTCCCGACTCGACCCGGCCTCCCTGGAGAAATTTTTTGCTTTCAAAACCTAAGTCCAGACATCAGGCGCATATTTCAGCCGATCTCGGCGGGGTTAAGTCGACTTCTCGAGCGCTTTCCTCGACCCCCCTCCCACCCTGGAGAATTTTTTTGCGTTCAAAACCTAAGTCCAAACATCCAGGCGCGCATTTCAGCCGATCTCGGCCGGGTTAAGTCGACTTCTCGGGCGCTTTCCACTCGACCCCGGCCTCCCTGGAGAAATTTTTTCGTTCAAAACCTAAGTCCAAACATCCAGGCGCATATTTCAGCGATCTCGGCGGGTTAAGTGCGACTTCTGGGGCGCTTTCCTCGACCCCGCCACCCTGGAGTATTTTTAAGCGTTCAAAACCTAAGTCCAGACATCCAGGCGCATCTTTCAGGCGATCTCGGCGCGTTAAGCCCCACTTCGGGCGCTTTCCCACTCGACCCCGCCACCCTGGTATTTTTAAGCGTTCAAAACCTAAGTCCAAACATCCAGGCGCATCTCACAGCGATCTCGGCGCGTTAAGCCCCACTTCACGGGCGCTTTCCTCGACCCCGCCACGGAGGTATTTTTAAGCGTTCAAAACCTAAGTCCAGACATCCAGGCGCATCTCACAGCGATCTCGGCGCGTTAAGCCCACTTCACGGGCGCTTTCCCACTCGACCCCGCCACCCGGAGGTATTTTTAAGCGTTCAAAACCTAAGTCCAAACATCCAGGCGCATCTCACAGCGATCTCGGCGCGTTAAGCCCCTTCACGGGCGCTTTCCTCGACCCCGCCACCCGGAGTATTTTTAAAGCGTTCAAAACCTAAGTCCAAACATCCAGGCGCATCACAGCGATCTCGGCGCGTTAAGCCCCACTTCACGGGCGCTTTCCTCGACCCCGCCACGGAGTATTTTTAAGCGTTCAAAACCTAAGTCCAAACATCCAGGCGCATCTCACAGCCCATCAAGGCG
>NW_025047683.1:3018476-3030976 GCF_018831695.1 Puntigrus tetrazona | reverse complement strand
GAGGAGGGCGCCGCTCGGTCCCAGGCGCCTGGGGCGCCGACCTCCCCCTCGTGGGAGGAAGCCGGAGAAGCGCTCGACTCCGCCGAGAGGCGTGCCCGTGGCGGTCTGCGCTTGGGAGGGCGGAGGCGAAGCCCCCTGCGGCGCTCAGCCGCGGAGACCCGGAGGTCGATCGATGGAAAGCGACCCTCAGACAGGCGTGGCCCGGGGCGGACCGGGGCGCAAAAGTGCGTTCGAAGTGTCGATGATCGATGTGTCCTGCAATTCACATTAGTTCTAGCAGCTGGCTGCGTTCTTCATCGGCCTTGCAGGCGGTGATCCACCGCTAAGAGTCGTACTGCGTTTGAGTTTAGCGCCGGGGCGAGCGAACTGCACAGGCTTGTGTGGGTTCAAAAATACAAAGTCGTTCCCGGACAGGCGCCCCGAGAGGGGACTTGAACCCACGGTCGAAGGCCTGCTGGGTACCCGCCGGGGTTGGCAAAGCAAAGTCTTTCAGAGGCTCGCGGCCTCGGCCCCCCCCGTGCCAAGGGGTGGGGCGCTCATGATAGGTTGCTCAAGCCTCCGCGAGGGTGCGTCAAGCCTCCCAGAGGCAGCGTTCCCTTCTCGCGAGATCCCTCTCTCGCTTAAATCTTAGGTTTTGTGCGGTTCTTTTGCCGTCTTGGATGTTTGGCGGCAGACCTCTCGGGCCACGGCCGCTGGAACATAGAGTAAAATAGGATAGAGGTTTTTACCGGACGAGGCGCCCCTCCTTGCGGGAGAGACTTTGAACCACGGTCCCGGAGGCCGTGCGGGTACCCGCCAGGGCCCGGCTCGGCCCCGCCGCTGGAAAGCAGGGGGCCGCCCGGTGCTGGCGACAGTCAAGTTCTCTCGGATCTCTCTCTCTCCGCCTTAGGTTTTGTGCGGTTCTTTTGCGTTTTGGGTTTTTGCGGCAGACCTCTCGGAGCCCACGGCCGCTGGATCATAGAGTAAAATAGGATAGAGGTTTTTACCCCCGGACAGGCGCTCCTCCTTCGCGGGAGGAGACTTTGAACCACGGTCCCGGAGGCCGTGCGGGTACCCGCCAGGGCCCAGCTCAGCCCGCGCTGGAAAGCAGGGGGCCCGCCGAGTCTGGCGACAGTCAAGTTCTCTCGGATCTCTCTCTCTCTCTCTCCCTTAGGTTTTTGTGCGGTTCTTTTGCCGTTTTGGGTTTTTGGCGGCAGACCTCTCGAGCCACGGCCGCTGGATCATAAGTAAAATAGGATAGAGGTTTTTACCCCGGACGGGCGCCCCTCCTTAGCGGGAGGAGACTTTGAACCACGGTCCCGGAGGCCGTGCGGGTACCCGCCAGGGCCGGCTCGGCCCCGCCGCTGGAAAGCAGGGGCCGCCCGAGTGCAGCGACAGTCATGGGCGCTCGCGGTAGGTTGCTCAAGCCTCCGCGGGTGCGTCAAGCCTCCCAGAGAGCAGCGTTCCCTTCTCGCGGATCTCTCTCTCTCCGCCGTCTTAGGTTTTGTGCGGTTCTTTTGCCGTCTTGGGTTTTGAGCGGCAGACCTCTCGAGGCCACGGCCGCTGGATCATAAGTAAAATAGGATAGAGTTTTTACCCGGACGGCGCCCCTCCTTGCGGGGAGAGACTTTGAACCACGGTCCCGGAGGCCGTGCGGGTACCCGCCAGGGCCCGGCTCAGCCCCGCCGCTGGAAGCGGGGGCGCCGCCAGTCTGGCGACAGTCAAGTTCCTTTTTTTTTATCGCTCTCTGCGCTTTACTTCGGTGCTCGGAGAGGCGGCGCCCGACGCGCCCGGCCTCTGCGCGCGCACGGAGCTTGAGGCGGGGAGGTGGGCTAGAGCCTCCCGCCCGGGCGGTTTCGCTGGATCGGGCGGGCGATGTGATCCTTCCGCGGAGTTCACCTCGGAAACCTTATTCGACTTTACTTCCTCTAGATAGTCAAGTTTGATCGTCTTCCGGCGCTCCGCCAGAAGCCCGCGAGGGCGGCGAGGCGGTCCGAACCTCACTAAACCATCAATCGGTAGTAGCGACGGGCGGTGTGTACAAAGGGCAGGGACTTAATCAGCGCGAGCTTATGACCCGCGCTTACTGGGAATTCCTCGTTGATGAAATAGTTTCAATCCCCAGTCCCGATCACGGCGGGGTTCAGCGGGTTACCGCGCCTCTCGGCGCAGGGTGGACCTGCGCTGATCCGCCCGATAATGGCGCGCGTGCAGCCCGGACATCTAAGGGCATCACAGACCTGTTATTGCTCCATCTCGCGTGGCTGAGCGCCACTTGTCCCTCTAAGAAGTTTTTGGCGCCGACCCAAGTGGCGCGCCACTATTTATGCAAGCGGAGTCGTTCGTTATCGGAATGAACCAGACAAATCGCTCCACCAACTAAAACGGCCATGCACCACCACCCACAGAATCGAAAGAAGAGCTATCAATCTGTCAATCCTTTCCGTGTCCGGGCGGGTGAGGTTTCCGTGTTGAGTCAAATTAAGCGCGAGCTCCACTCCTGGTGGTGCCCTTCCGTCAATTCCTTTAAGTTTCAGCTTTTGCAACCATACTCCCCGGAACCCAAAGACTCGTGGTTTCCACTTGCGCTGCCAGGCGGGTCATGGGAATAACGCCGCCCGGATCGCGGTCGGCATCGTTCTGATCGGAACTCGGCGGTATCTGATCGTCTTGAACCTCCGACTTTCGTTCTTGATTAATGAAAACATTCTTGGCAAATGCTTTTCGCTTTACGTCCGTCTTGCGCCCGGTCCAAAATTTCACCTCTAAGCGGCGCATCTGAATGCCCCGGCCGTCCCTCTTAATCATGGCTCCGGGTTCCAGAAACCCACAAAATAGAACCGAGTCCTATTCCATTATTCCTAGCTGCGGTATTCAGCGGCGGCGCTCGGCCTGCTTTGAACACTCTAATTTTTCAAAGTAGCGCTTTGGGCCCCTCGGACCGGACACCCAGCCAAGGGCATCCGGGGCGCCTCGAGGCAGGGACCTGGGGCGGGCGGTGGCTCGCCTCTCGGCGGACCGCCAGCCAGATCCGAGATCAACTCGAGCTTTTAACTGCAGCAACTTTGTATCGCTGTGGGCTGGAATTACGCGGCTGCTGGCACCAGACTTGCCCTCCAATGGGTCCTCGCCCATGTGTTTAAGATCGCTCATTCCAATTACAGGGCCTCGAAAGAGACCTGTATTGTTGACCCACAAATCACTACCTCTCCGAGTCGGAAATGGGTAATTTGCGCGCCTGCTGCCTTCCTTGGATGTGGTAGCCGTTTCTCAGGCTCCTCTCCGGAATCGAACCCTGATTCCCGTCACCCGTGGTCACCATGGTAGCGCCTGATGTACCATCGAAAGTTGATAGGGCAGACACTCGAATGAATCGTCGCCGCCCGGAAGGAAGGCGGCGATCGGCCGAGGTTATCTAGAGTCACCAAAGGTACCGGGTCGGGAGGCGCAGATCCCCGGGGGGCCGGATGGGTTTTGGATCTGATAAATGCCGCGCGTCCTAGCCTCCGCCCCCGCGAGAGGCGGTCGGCCGGTCGGCGCTTCGTTTGCATGTATTAGCTCTGGAATTGCCACAGTTATCCAAGTACCGGGTGGAGGCGATCAAAGGACCATAACTGATTTAATGAGCCATTCGCAGTTTCACTGTACCGGCCGTGTGCGCCAGACCTGCATGGCTTAATCTTTGAGACAAGCATATGTTACTGGCAGGATCAACCAGGTAACCCCTGGGGTCGTGGGACCAACCGGCCTTGAAGCGCGTTTTTGCCTACACTGCGGGTCTCAGTCCGCCTGAGGAGGGCCTGGGCAGACCCGCTTGGACCCTCGGCTAAGACCGGCGCTCATAGGGGCGGCGGCGGGCTCGAACCTTCCCCGGCGGGGAGTCGCCGTTTTCGGGGTGGGTGGCGCTGGGATCGCGGCCGCGCTCGGAAAAGTGTGTTTCACGGGGACGGGGGGGTACCCGCCGCGGCGTCGCCGGGACGCGTCGCGTTCTGCCCCTCCGCCCGCCCGGTGGCGGACCTCTGCGCTCTGACCGGCCGTCTGGCCTCCCTCCGAAGGTTGGCGCCTTCCCTCGGGCTGAGGGCCTGCTCGTAACGAACGTCCAAATTGCCCGGGCGCGGCGTGCTGTCAAAGCCCAAACGTAAACCCATTGCCGCGCCCGTGCCCCTGCCAGGCACTCCCGACCCATAGCGGCCAGCGGGGCTGGCAGGTGAGGTCTAGGTCTAGGCTAAGCGCGCTTTCGCGCTCAATCGATCACGTTTCGGGCCGAGGGGGACGCTCTCGCCGTCGAACGTCCTCTCTCTCGGCGTCTGTGTCCGTGTTTCAGGTGAAGCGTTCGATAGCTCCCTGCGCCCGGAGCTTCAGAAAGATGCGTTCAAAACCTAAGTCGATATGGACTTAGTCGTTTTTTCGACTTTTTTAGCTCAGAGACTAAGTCCACAAAAACACGCGTTCACGAAATCGTGTACCCATGTAAAGTTGCTCCTGTGTAAGGCCACCTCCAGGGTCGCGGGAAAATTTGAATCATGCCGGGAGGAGGCCTCTCGGTCGGCCTGACTCGGGCCTCGGAGGTATGGAAGTCGGACCTTTCCCGAGTTGGACTTAGTGCAATTTTGAAGCGAAAATCATCCAGGCGCTTCATCCGACCGATCGAGTCCGGGTTAAGTCGCCTTCGGGCGCTTTCCCTCGACCCCGCCGTCCTGGAGAAATTTTTTCGTTCAAAACCTAAGTCCAAACATCCAGGCGCTTCATCCGACCGATCGAGTCCGGGTTAAGTCGCCTTCGGGCGCTTTCCCACTCGACCCCGCCGTCCTGGAGAAATTTTTTCGTTCAAAACCTAAGTCCAAACATCCAGGCGCTTCATCCGACCGATCGAGTCGGGTTAAGTCGCCTTCGGGACGCTTTCCCTCGACCCCGCCGTCCTGGAGAAATTTTTTTGCGTTCAAAACCTAAGTCCAAACATCCAGGCGCTTCATCCGACCGATCGAGTCCGGGTTAAGTCGCCTTCGGGCGCTTTCCCACTCGACCCCGCCGTCCTGGAGAAATTTTTTCGTTCAAAACCTAAGTCCAAACATCCAGGCGCTTCATCCGACCGATCGAGTCGGGTTAAGTCGCCTTCGGACGCTTTCCTCGACCCCGCCGTCCTGGAGGAAATTTTTTCGTTCAAAACCTAAGTCCAAACATCCAGGCGCTTCATCCGACCGATCGAGTCCGGGTTAAGTCGCCTTCGGGCGCTTTCCCACTCGACCCCGCCGTCCTGGAGAAATTTTTGCGTTCAAAACCTAAGTCCAAACATCCAGGCGCTTCATCCGACCGATCGAGTCCGGGTTAAGTCGCCTTCGGGCGCTTTCCCTCGACCCCGCGCCGTCCTGGAGAAATTTTTCGCGTTCAAAACCTAAGTCCAAACATCCAGGCGCTTCATCCGACCGATCGAGTCGGGTTAAGTCGCCTTCCCGGCGCTTTCCCGACTCGACCCCGCCGTCCTGGAGAAATTTTTTGCTTTCAAAACCTAAGTCCAAACATCCAGGCGCTTCATCCAGCCGATCTCGGCGGGTTAAGTCGCGACTTCTCGGGCGCTTTCCCACTCGACCCCGCCCGTCCTGGAGAAATTTTTTTGCTTTCCCTAAGTCCATCCAGGCGTCTCTGGAGGGTTAAATTTTTCTCGGCAGCTTTCCCACTCGACCCAGTCTCCTGGAGTCCAAACATCCAAACATCATATATTTCAGGCGATCTCGGCGGGTTAAGTCGACTTCGGGCGCTTTCCCACTCGACCCCGCCACCCTGGAGAAATTTTTTGCTTTCAAAACCTAAGTCCAAACATCCAGGCGCATATTTCAGGCGATCTCGGCGGGTTAAGTCGACTTCGGGCGCTTTCCACTCGACCCCGCCACCCTGGAGAAATTTTTTGCTTTCAAAACCTAAGTCCAAACATCCAGGCGCATATTTCAGGCGATCTCGGCGGGTTAAGTCGACTTCGGGCGCTTTCCCTCGACCCCGCCACCCTGGAGGATTTTTTTGCTTTCAAAACCTAAGTCCAAACATCCAGGCGCATATTTCAGCCGATCTCGGCGGGTTAAGTCGCGACTTCTCGGGCGCTTTCCACTCGACCCCTCCACCCTGGAGGTATTTTTTAAGCGTTCAAAACCTAAGTCCAGACATCCAGGCGCATATTTCAGGCGATCTCGGCGGGTTAAGTCGCGACTTCCCGGCGCTTTCCCACTCGACCCCGCCACCCTGGAGATTTTTTTGCTTTCAAAACCTAAGTCCAAACATCCAGGCGCATATTTCAGGCGATCTCGGCGGGTTAAGTCGCGACTTCCGGGCTTTCCCCCTCGACCCCGCCACCCTGGAGATTTTTTTGCTTTCAAAACCTAAGTCAGACATCCAGGCGCATATTTCAGCCGATCTCGGCGGGTTAAGTCGCGACTTCTCGGGCGCTTTCCCTCGACCCCTCCACCCTGGAGGTATTTTTTAAGCGTTCAAAACCTAAGTCCAGACATCCAGGCGCATATTTCAGGCGATCTCGGCGGGTTAAGTCGACTTCGGGGCGCTTTCCCACTCGACCCCGCCACCCTGGAGGATTTTTTTGCTTTCAAAACCTAAGTCCAAACATCCAGGCGCATATTTCAGCCCGATCTCGGCGGGTTAAATCGCGACTTCTGGGGCGCTTTCCCACTCGACCCCTCCACCCTGGAGGATTTTTAAAAGCGTTCAAAACCTCGTCCAGACATCCAGGCGCTCGTTACAGCCGATCAAGGCGGGTTAAGGCGACTTCTCGGTTTACATTCACGAACCCCGTGTCTGGATTTCAATTTTCCAAAGGGCCTGGGCTCACACATTAACCCCAACGCAGTAACACTTTAATGGGCATCGTTTTATTTCATTCTCGCCCTGGATGAATGTTTTACAAAGGGCCTGCGCTCACAGACTAACCTACACACTAACACCTTATTGGGCATAATTTTTTTCTATAAAGGCCCTGGATGAATGTTTTCTATAAGGCCTGCGCTCACAGACTAACCCCATCACAATAACACTTATGTGGGCATGATTTTATTCTATAAAGGCCCTGGATGAATGTTTTCTATAAGGCCTGCGCTCACAGACTAACCCCATCACAATAACACTTATTTGGGCATGATTTTATTTAAAAAGGCCCTGGATGAATGTTTTCTACAAAGCCTGCGCTCACAGACTAACCCGACACAGTAGCGCCTTATTGGGCATGATTTTATTTAATAAAGGCCCTGGAGGAATGTTTTCTATAAGGCCTGCACTCACAGACTAACCCCATCACAATAACACTTATTTGGGCATGATTTTATTCTATAAAGGCCCTGGATGAATGTTTTCTATAAGGCCTGCGCTCACAGACTAACCCTATCACAATAACACTTATTTGGGCATGATTTTATTTAATAAAGGCCCTGGATGAATGTTTTCTATAAGGCCTGCGCTCACAGACTAACCCCATCACAATAACACTTATTTGGGCATGATATTATTTAATAAAGGCCCTGGATGAATGTTTTACAAAGGGCCTGCGCTCACAGACTAACCCTACACAGTAACACCTTATTGGGCATGATTTTATTTAATAGAGACCCTGGATGAATGTTTTCTATAAGGCCTGCGCTCACAGACTAACCCCATCACAATAACACTTATTTGGGCATGATTTTATTTAATAAAGGCCCTGGATGAATGTTTTCTATAAGGCCCGCGCTCACAGACTAACCTAACCTAACCTAACCTAACCTAACCTAGCCTAACCTAACCTAACCTAACCTAACCTAACCTAACCTAACCTAACCTAACCTAACCTAACCTAACCTAACCTAACCTAACCTAACCTAACCTAACCTAACCTAACCCAACCTAACCTAACCTAACCTAGCCTAACCTAACCTAACCTAACCTAACCTAACCTAACCTAACCTTATTGGGCATGATTTTTACTCTATAAAGGCCTGGGTGACAGTTTTACACAGGGCCTGGGGTCACAGACTAACCCCATCACAATAGCACTTATTTGGGCATGTTTTTATTTAATAAAGGCCTGATTGAATGTTTTCTATAAGGCCTGCGCTCACAGACTAACCCGACACAGTAACGCTTCATTGGGCATGATTTTATTTAATAAAGGCCCTGGAACAATGTTTTCTATAAGGCCTGCGCTCACAGACTAACCCGACACAGTAACTCTTTGTTGGGCATGATTTTACTTAATAAAGGCCCTGGAAAAATGTTTTCTATAAGGCCTGCGCTCACAGACTAACCCGACACAGTAGCAGCTTTGTTGGGCATGATTTTATTTAATAAAGGCCCTGGAAAAAATGTTTTCTATAAGGCCTGCGCTCACAGACTAACCCGACACAATGCAGCTTCATTGGGCATGATTTTATTTAATAAAGGCCCTGGAACAATGTTTTCTATAAGGCCTGCGCTCACAGACTAACCCGACACAGTAACTCTTTGTTGGGCATGATTTTACTTAATAAAGGCCCTGGAAAAATGTTTTCTATAAGGCCTGCGCTCACAGACTAACCCGACACAGTAACGCTTTATTGGGCATGATTTTATTTAATAAAGGCCCTGGAAAAAATGGTTTCTATAAGGCCTGCGCTCACAGACTAACCCGACACAGTAGCGCTTCATTGGGCATGATTTTATTTAATAAAGGCCCTGGATGACAGTTTTCTTTAAGGCCTGCGCTCACAGACTAACCCGACACATTAACGCTTTATTGGGCATGATTGTATTTAATAAAGGCCCTGGATGAATGTTTTCTATAAGGCCTGCGCTCACAGACTAACCCCGACACAGTAACTCTTCATTGGGCATGATTTTATTTAATAAAGGCCCTCGATGAATGTTTTGTATAAGGCCTGCCCTCACAGACTAACCCGACACAGTAACTCTTTGTTGGGCGTGATTTTATTTAATAAAGGCCCTGGAAAAATGTTTTCTATAAGGCCTGCGCTCACAGACTGACCCGACACAGTAACTCTTTGTGGGCATGATTTTATTTAATAAAGGCCCTCGATGAATGTTTTCTATAAGGCCTGCGCTCACTGGCTAACCCCGTTACAATAACACTCTTATGGGCATGATTTTTATTTAATTAAGGCCCTGGATGACAGTTTTCTTTAAGGCCTACCCTCACAGACTAACCCGACACAGTAACTCTTTGTTGGGCGTGATTTTATTTAATAAAGGCCCTGGAAAAATGTTTTCTATAAGGCCTGCGCTCACAGACTAACCCGACACAGTGCGCTTTGTTGGGCGTGATTTTATTTAATAAAGGCCCTCGATGAATGTTTTTCTATAAGGCCTGCGCTCACAGACTAACCCGACACAGTAACTCTTTATTGGGCGTGATTTTATTTAATAAAGGCCCTGGAAAAATGTTTTCTATAAGGCCTGCGCTCACAGACTGACCCGACACAGTAACTCTTTATTGGGCATGATTTTATTTAATAAAGGCCCTCGATGAATGTTTTCTATAAGGCCTGCGCTCACTGACTAACCCCGTTACAATAACACTCTTATGGGCATGATTTTATTTAATTAAGGCCCTGGATGACAGTTTTTCTTTAAGGCCTACCCTCACAGACTAACCCGACACAGTAACTCTTTGTTGGGCGTGATTTTATTTAATAAAGGCCCTGGAAAAATGTTTTCTATAAGGCCTGCGCTCACAGACTAACCCGACACAGTAACGCTTTGTTGGGCGTGATTTTATTTAATAAAGGCCCTGGAAAAATGTTTTCTATAAGCACTGCGCTCACTGACTAACCCCGTTACAATAACACTCTTATGGGCATGATTTTATTTAATAAAGGCCCTGGATGACAGTTTTCTTTAAGGCCTGCGCTCACAGACTAACCCGACACAGTAACTCTTTGTTGGGCATGATTTTACTTAATAAAAGGCCCTGGAAAAATGTTTTCTATAAGGCCTGCGCTCACAGACTAACCCGACACAATGCGCTTTATTGGGCATGATTTTATTTAATAAAGGCCCTGGAAAAAATGTTTTCTATAAGGCCTGCGCTCACAGACTAACCCGACACAGTGCTTGCTTTGTGGGCATGATTTTTATTTAATAAAGGCCCTGGATAAATGTTTTCTTTAAGGCCTGCGCTCACAGACTAACCCCGTTACAATAACACTCTTATGGGCATGATTTTATTTAATAAAGGCCCTGGATGACAGTTTTCTTTAAGGCCTGCCCTCACAGACTAACCCGACACAGTAACTCTTTGTTGGGCGTGATTTTATTTAATAAAGGCCCTGGAAAAATGTTTTCTATAAGGCCTGCGCTCACAGACTAACCCGACCCATTAACTCTTTGTTGGGCATGATTTTATTTAATAAAGGCCCTCGATGAATGTTTTCCATAAGGCCTGCGCTCACAGACTAACCCGTCACAATAACACAGATTTGGGTATGATTTTATTTATTAAAGGCCCTGGATGAATGTTTTCTACAAAGGCCTGCGCTCACAGACTCGCCCGTTAAAGCAGCGCGGCGCAGGGCACAATTTCAGGTTTTTTAGAAAAAAAAAAAAAAAAAAAAAAAAAAATTAAAGTTGATGTAAAAGTTGCTCCTGGGTAAGCGGCCACCTCCGGGTCGCGGTGAAATTTGAATCGTGCCGGGAAGAGGCCTCTCGGTCGGCCTGACTCGGAGCCTCGGAGGTATGGAAGTCGGACCTTTCCCGAAGTTGGACTTAGTGCAATTTTGAAACGAAAATCATCCAGCGCATATTTCAGCCGATCTCAGCCGGGTTAAGTCGACTTCTCGGGCCTTTCCCACTCGACCCGGCCTCCTGGAGAAATTTTTTCGTTCAAAACCTAAGTCCAAACATCCAGGCGCATATTTCAGCGATCTCAGCGGGTTAAGTGCGACTTCTCGGGCGCTTTCCCTCGACCCGGCCTCCCTGGAGAAATTTTTCGTTCAAAACCTAAGTCCAAACATCCAGGCGCATATTTCAGCCGATCTCGGCCGGGTTAAGTCGACTTCTCGGGCCTTTCCCACTCGACCCGGCCTCCCTGGAGAAATTTTTTCGTTCAAAACCTAAGTCCAAACATCCAGCGCATATTTCAGCGATCTCGGCGGGTTAAGTCGACTTCTCGGGCCTTTCCCACTCGACCCGGCCTCCCTGGAGAAATTTTTTCGTTCAAAACCTAAGTCCAAACATCCAGGCGCATCATCCAGCCGATCGAGGCGGGTTAAGTCGCGACTTCTCGGGCCTTTCCCACTCGACCCGGCCTCCCTGGAGAAATTTTTCGTTCAAAACCTAAGTCCAAACATCCAGGCGCTTCATTTCAGCGATCTCAGCCGGGTTAAGTCGCGACTTCTCGGGCGCTTTCCCACTCGACCCGGCCTCCCTGGAGAAATTTTTTTGCTTTCAAAACCTAAGTCCAGACATCCAGGCGCTTCATCCAGCCGATCTCGGCGGGTTAAGTCGCGACTTCTCAGGGCGCTTTCCCACTCGACCCCGGCCACCCTGGAGAAATTTTTTTGCTTTCAAAACCTAAGTCCAAACATCCAGGCGCATATTTCAGCCGATCTCAGCGGGTTAAGTGCGACTTCTCGGACCTTTCCCACTCGACCCGGCCTCCCTGGAGAAATTTTTGCGTTCAAAACCTAAGTCCAAACATCCAGGCGCATATTTCGAGCGATCTCAGCGGGTTAAGTGCGACTTCTCGGGCGCTTTCCCACTCGACCCGGCCTCCCTGGAGAAATTTTTGCGTTCAAAACCTAAGTCCAGACATCCAGGCGCATATTTCAGCCGATCTCGGCGGGTTAAGTCGACTTCTCGGGCGCTTTCCGACTCGACCCCGCCACCCTGGAGAAATTTTTGCTTTCAAAACCTAAGTCCAAACATCCAGGCGCATATTTCAGGCGATCTCGGCGGGTTAAGTCGCGACTTCTCGGACGCTTTCCCACTCGACCCCGCCTCCCTGGAGAATTTTTTTCTTTCAAAACCTAAGTCCAAACATCCAGGCGCATATTTCCAGCCGATCTCGGCGGGTTAAGTCACGACTTCTCGGGCGCTTTCCCTCGACCCCTCCACCCTGGAGATTTTTTTAGCTTTCAAAACCTAAGTCCAAACATCCAGGCGCATATTTCAGCGATCTCGGCGGGTTAAGTCCGACTTCGGGCCTTTCCCCACTCGACCCCGCCACCCTGGAGGATTTTTTGCGTTCAAAACCTAAGTCCAAACATCCAGGCGCATATTTCAGCGATCTCGGCGGGTTAAGCACGACTTCTCGGGCGCTAAGCCACCCTGGACTTTCAAAACGGTCAGCATCAGGCGCATTTTCAGCCGATCGACCCGACTTCACGCAGGCCTTTCCACTCGAGCCACCCGGATTTTTTAAGCGTTCAAAACCTAAGTCCAGACATCCAGGCGCATCTCACAGCGATCTCGGCGCGTTAAGCCCGACTTCCCTAAGGGCGCTTTCCCTCGACCCGCCACCCGGAGGTATTTTTAAAGCGTTCAAACCTAAGTCAAAC
>NW_025047683.1:2996937-3018376 GCF_018831695.1 Puntigrus tetrazona | reverse complement strand
GAGGCTCCGAGTCAGGCCGACCGGGAGAGGCCTCTTCCCGGGCACGATTCAAATTTCACCGCGACTCCTGGAGGTGGCCAAGCTACCCAGGAGCAACTTTTACATCAACTTTAATTTTTTTTTTTTTTTTTTTTTTTTTTTTTTTCTAAAACCTGAAATTAAAAGCCCCATGCTGCCGCTGCTTTAACGGGGCGAGTCTGTGAGCGCAGGCCTTTGTAGAAAACATTCATCCAGGGCCTTTAATAAATAAAATCATACCCAAATCTGTGTTATTGTGGACGGGTTAGTCTGTGAGCGCAGGCCTTATGGAAAACATTCATCGAGGGCCTTTATTAAATAAAATCATGCCCAATAAAGAGTTAATGGGTCGGGTTAGTCTGTGAGCGCAGGCCTTATAGAAAACATTTTTCCAGGGCCTTTATTAAATAAAATCACGCCCAATAAAGAGTTACTGTGTCGGGTTAGTCTGTGAGGGCAGGCCTTAAAGAAAACTGTCATCCAGGGCCTTTATTAAATAAAATCATGCCCATAAGAGCGCGTATTGTAACGGGGTTAGCCAGTGAGCGCAGGGCTTATAGAAACCATTTTTTCCAGGGCCTTTTTAAATACAATCATGCCCACAAAGCGCTACTGTGTCGGGTTAGTCTGTGAGCGCAGGCCTTATAGAAAACATTTTTCCAGGGCCTTTATTATGTAAAATCATGCCCAACAAAGAGTTACTGTGTCGGGTTAGTCTGTGAGCGCAGGCCTTATAGAAAACATTTTTTCCAGGGCCTTTATTAAATAAAATCATGCCCAAATATGTGTTATTGTGATGGGGTTAGTCTGTGAGCGCAGGCCTTAAAGAAAACTGTCATCCAGGGCCTTTATTAAATACAATCATGCCCATAAGAGTGTTATTGTAACGGGGTTAGTCTGTGAGCGCAGGCCTTAAAGAAAACATTTATCCAGGGCCTTTATTAAATAAAAATCATGCCCAATAAAGCGCACTGTGTCGGGTTAGTCTGTGAGCGCAGGCCTTATAGAAAACATTTTTCCAGGGCCTTTATTAAATAAAATCATGCCCAAATATGTGTTATTGTGATGGGGTTAGTCTGTGAGCGCAGGCCTTAAAGAAAACTGTCATCCAGGGCCTTTATTAAATACAATCATGCCCATAAGAGTGTTATTGTAACGGGGTTAGTCTGTGAGCGCAGGCCTTAAAGAAAACATTTATCCAGGGCCTTTATTAAATAAAATCATGCCCAATAAAGCGCATTGTGTCGGGTTAGTCTGTGAGCGCAGGCCTTATAGAAAACATTTTTCCAGGGCCTTTATTAAATAAAATCATGCCCAAATATGTGTTATTGTGATGGGGTTAGTCTGTGAGCGCAGGCCTTAAAGAAAACTGTCATCCAGGGCCTTTATTAAATACAATCATGCCCAATAAAGCGCTACTGTGTCGGGTTAGTCTGTGAGCGCAGGCCTTATAGAAAACATTCAATCAGGGCCTTTATTAAATAAAATCATGCCCAAATAAGTGCTATTGTGATGGGGTTAGTCTGTGACCCCAGGCCCTGTGTAAAACTGTCACCCAGGGCCTTTATAGAGTAAAATCATGCCCAATGGTTAGGTTAGGTTAGGTTAAGTTAGGTTAGGTTAGGTTAGGTTAGGTTAGGGCTAGGTTAGGTTAGGTTAGGTTAGGTTAGGCTAGGCCAGGCCAGGCTAGGCTAGGTTAGGTTAGGTTAGGTTAGGTTAGGCCAGGCCAGGCTAGGCTAGGTTAGGTTAGGTTAGGTTAGGTTAGGCTAGGTTAGGTTAGGTTAGGTTAGGGTTAGGTTAGGATTAGGTTAGGTTAGGCTAGGTTAGGTTAGGTTAGGTTAGGTTAGTCTGTGAGCGCGGCCTTATAGAAAACATTCATCCAGGGCCTTTATTAAATAAAATCATGCCCAATTAAGTGTTATTGTGATGGGGTTAGTCTGTGAGCGCAGGCCTTATAGAAAACATTCATCCAGGGCCTTTATTAAATAAAATCATGCCCAAATAAGTGTTATTGTGATGGGGTTAGTCTGTGAGCGCAGGTTTTATAGAAAACATTCATCCAGGGCCTTTATAGAATAAAATCATGCCCAAATAAATGTTATTGTGATGGGGTTAGTCTTTGAGCGCAGGCCTTATAGAAAACATTCATCCAGGGCCTTTATTAAATAAAATCATGCCCAAATAAGTGTTATTGTGATGGGGTTAGTCTGTGAGCGCAGGCCTTATAGAAAACATTCATCCAGGGCCTCTATTAAATAAAATCATGCCCAATAAGGTGTTACTGTGTAGGGTTAGTCTGTGAGCGCAGGCCCTTTGTAAAACATTCATCCAGGGCCTTTATTAAATAATATCATGCCCAAATAAGTGTTATTGTGATGGGGTTAGTCTGTGAGCGCAGGCCTTATAGAAAAATTCATCCAGGGCCTTTATAGAATAAAATCATGCCCAAATAAATGTTATTGTGATGGGGTTAGTCTTTGAGCGCAGGCCTTATAGAAAACATTCATCCAGGGCCTTTAATAAATAAAATCATGCCCACATAAGTGTTATTGTGATGGGGTTAGTCTGTGAGCGCGAGCCTTATAGAAAACATTCATCCAGGGCCTTTATTAAATAAAATCATGCCCAATAAGGTGTTACTGTGTAGGGTTAGTCTGTGAGCGCAGGCCCTTTGTAAAACATTCATCCAGGGCCTTTATTAAATAATATCATGCCCAAATAAGTGTTATTGTGATGGGGTTAGTCTGTGAGCGCAGGCCTTATAGAAAACATTCATCCAGGGCCTTTTTTAAATAAAATCATGCCCAAATAAGTGTTATTGTGATGGGGTTAGTCTGTGAGCGCGAGCCTTATAGAAATCATTCATCCAGGGCCTTTATAGAATAAAATCATGCCCAATAAGGTGTTACTGTGTAGGGCTAGTCTGTGAGCGCAGGCCCTTTGTAAAACATTCATCCAGGGCCTTTATTAAATAATATCATGCCCAAATAAGTGTTATTGTGATGGGGTTAGTCTGTGAGCGCAGGCCTTATAGAAAACATTCATCCAGGGCCTTTATTAAATAAAATCATGCCCAAATAAGTGTTATTGTGATGGGGTTAGTCTGTGAGCGCAGGCCTTATAGAAAACATTCATCCAGGGCCTTTATAGAATAAAATCATGCCCAAATAAGTGTTATTGTGATGGGGTTAGTCTGTGAGCGCAGGCCTTATAGAAAACATTCCTCCAGGGCCTTTATTAAATAAAATCATGCCCACATAAGTGTTATTGTGATGGGGTTAGTCTGTGAGCGCAGGCCTTATAGAAAACATTCATCCAGGGCCTTTTTAAATAAAATCATGCCCAAAAAAAGTGTTTATGTGATGGGGTTAATCTGTGAGCACAGGCCTTATAGAAATCATTCATCCAGGGCCTTTATTAAATAAAATCATGCCCAAATAAGTGTTTATGTGATGGGGTTAATCTGTGAGCACAGGCCTTATAGAAATCATTCATCCAGGGCCTTTATTAAATAAAATCATGCCCAAATAAGTGTTTATGTGATGGGGTTAATCTGTGAGCACAGGCCTTATAGAAATCATTCATCCAGGGCCTTTATTAAATAAAATCATGCCCAAATAAGTGTTATTGTGATGGGGTTAGTCTGTGAGCGCAGGGCTTATATAGAAAACATTCATCCAGGGCCTTTATAGAATAAAATCATGCCCACATAAGTGTTATTGTGATGGGGTTAGTCTGTGAGCGCAGGCCTTATAGAAAACATTCATCCAGGGCCTTTATAGAATAAAATCATGCCCAAATAAGTGTTATTGTGATGGGGTTAGTCTGTGAGCGCAGGCCTTATAGAAAACATTCATCCAGGGCCTTTATAGAATAAAATCATGCCCAATAAGGTGTTACTGTGTAGGGTTAGTCTGTGAGCGCAGGCCCTTTGTAAAACATTCATCCAGGGCGAGAATTAAATAAAACGATGCCCATTAAAGTGTTACTGCGCTAGGGTTAATGTGTGAGCCCAGGCCCTTGGAAAATTGAAATCCAGACACGGGGTTCAGAATGTGTGTGTCCGAGAAGTCGACGTGAATCGGACTTGATCGGCTGTAACGAGCGCCTGGATGTGTGGACTTAGGTTTTGAACGCTTAAAAATTTCTCCAGGGAGGCCGGGTCGAGGGGAAAGCGCCCGAGAAGTCGCGACATAACCCGCCGAGATCGGGCTGAAATATGCGCCTGGATGTCTGGACTTAGGTTTTGAAAGCAAAAAATTTCTCCAGGGTGGCGGGGTCGAGTGGGAAAGGCCCGAGAAGTCGCACTTAACCCGGACGAGATCGGCTGAAATATGCGCTGGATGATTTTCGCTTCAAAATTGCACTAAGTCCAACTTCGGGAAAGGTCCGACTTCCATACCTCCGAGGCTCCGAGTCAGGCCGACCGAGAGGCCTCTTCCCGGCACGATTCAAATTTCACCGCGACTCCCGGAGGTGGCCGCTTACCCAGGAGCAACTTTTACATCAACTTTAATTTTTTTTTTTTTTTTTTTTTTTTTTTTTTTTTTCTAAAAACTCTGAAATTGTGCCCCGCGCGCCGCTGCTTTAACGGGCGAGTCTGTGAGCGCAGGCCTTTGTAGAAAACATTCATCCAGGGCCTTTAATAAATAAAATCATACCCAAATCTGTGTTATTGTGACGGGTTAGTCTGTGAGCGCAGGCCTTATGGAAAACATTCATCGAGGGCCTTTATTAAATAAAATCATGCCCAATAAAGAGTTAATGGGTCGGGTTAGTCTGTGAGCGCAGGCCTTATAGAAAAACATTTTTCCAGGGCCTTTATTAAATAAAATCACGCCCAATAAAGAGTTACTGTGTCGGGTTAGTCTGTGAGGGCAGGCCTTAAAGAAAACTGTCATCCAGGGCCTTTATTAAATAAAATCATGCCCATAAGAGCGTTATTGTAACGGGGTTAGTCAGTGAGCGCAGGGCTTATAGAAACCATTTTTTCCAGGGCCTTTTTAAATACAATCATGCCCAATAAAGCGCACTGTGTCGGGTTAGTCTGTGAGCGCAGGCCTTATAGAAAACATTTTTCCAGGGCCTTTATTAAGTAAAATCATGCCCAACAAAGAGTTACTGTGTCGGGTTAGTCTGTGAGCGCAGGCCTTATAGAAAACATTTTTTCCAGGGCCTTTATTAAATAAAATCATGCCCAAATATGTGTTATTGTGATGGGGTTAGTCTGTGAGCGCAGGCCTTAAAGAAAACTGTCATCCAGGGCCTTTATTAAATACAATCATGCCCATAAGAGTGTTATTGTAACGGGGTTAGTCTGTGAGCGCAGGCCTTAAAGAAAACATTTATCCAGGGCCTTTATTAAATAAAATCATGCCCAATAAAGCGCATTGTGTCGGGTTAGTCTGTGAGCGCAGGCCTTATAGAAAACATTTTTCCAGGGCCTTTATTAAATAAAATCATGCCCAAATATGTGTTATTGTGATGGGGTTAGTCTGTGAGCGCAGGCCTTAAAGAAAACTGTCATCCAGGGCCTTTATTAAATACAATCATGCCCATAAGAGTGTTATTGTAACGGGGTTAGTCTGTGAGCGCAGGCCTTAAAGAAAACATTTATCCAGGGCCTTTATTAAATAAAATCATGCCCAAATAAGTGCTATTGTGATGGGGTTAGTCTGTGACCCCAGGCCCTGTGTAAAACTGTCACCCAGGGTCTTTATAGAGTAAAATCATGCCCAATAAGGTTAGGTTAGGTTAGGTTAGGTTAGGTTAGGTTAGGTTAGGCTAGGGCTTAGGGTTAGGTTAGGTTAGGTTAGGTTAGGTTAGGTTAGGTTAGGTTAGGCCAGGCTAGGCCAGGTTAGGTTAGGTTAGGTTAGGTTAGGTTAGGTTAGGTTAGGCTAGGCTAGGGCTAGGTTAGGTTAGGTTAGGTTAGGTTAGGTTAGGCTAGGTTAGGTTAGGTTAGGTTAGGTTAGGATTAGGTTAGGCTAGGTTAGGTTAGGTTAGGTTAGGTTAGTCTGTGAGCGCGGGCCTTATAGAAAACATTCATCCAGGGCCTTTATTAAATAAAATCATGCCCAAATAAGTGTTATTGTGATGGGGTTAGTCTGTGAGCGCAGGCCTTATAGAAAACATTCATCCAGGGCCTTTATAGAATAAAATCATGCCCAAATAAATGTTATTGTGATGGGGTTAGTCTTTGAGCGCAGGCCTTATAGAAAACATTCATCCAGGGCCTTTATTAAATAAAATCATGCCCAAATAAGTGTTATTGTGATGGGGTTAGTCTGTGAGCGCAGGCCTTATAGAAAACATTCATCCAGGGCCTCTATTAAATAAAATCATGCCCAATAAGGTGTTACTGTGTAGGGTTAGTCTGTGAGCGCAGGCCCTTTGTAAAACATTCATCCAGGGCCTTTATTAAATAATATCATGCCCAAATAAGTGTTATTGTGATGGGGTTAGTCTGTGAGCGCAGGCCTTATAGAAAACATTCATCCAGGGCCTTTATTAAATAAAATCATGCCCAAATAAGTGTTATTGTGATGGGGTTAGTCTGTGAGCGCAGGCCTTATAGAAAACATTCATCCAGGGCCTTTATAGAATAAAATCATGCCCAAATAAGTGTTATTGTGATGGGGTTAGTCTGTGAGCGCAGGCCTTATAGAAAACATTCCTCCAGGGCCTTTATTAAATAAAATCATGCCCACATAAGTGTTATTGTGATGGGGTTAGTCTGTGAGCGCAGGCCTTATAGAAAACATTCATCCAGGGCCTTTATTAAATAAAATCATGCCCAAATAAGTGTTTATGTGATGGGGTTAATCTGTGAGCTCAGGCCTTATAGAAATCATTCATCCAGGGCCTTTATTAAATAAAATCATGCCCAAATAAGTGTTATTGTGATGGGGTTAGTCTGTGAGCGCAGGCCTTATAGAAAACATTCATCCAGGGCCTTTTTTAAATAAAATCATGCCCAAAAAGTGTTTATGTGATGGGGTTAATCTGTGAGCACAGGGCTTATATAGAAAAAATATTCATCCAGGGCCTTTATTAAATAAAATCATGCCCAAATAAGTGTTATTGTGATGGGGTTAGTCTGTGAGCGCAGGCCTTATAGAAAACATTCATCCAGGGCCTTTTTTAAATAAAATCATGCCCATAAGAGTGTTATTGTAACGGGGTTAGTCTGTGAGCGCAGGCCTTAAAGAAAACATTTATCCAGGGCCTTTATTAAATAAAATCATGCCCAATAAAGCGCTACTGTGTCGGGTTAGTCTGTGAGCGCAGGCCTTATAGAAAACATTTTTTCCAGGGCCTTTATTAAATAAAATCATGCCCAATAAAGCGCATACTGTGTCGGGTTAGTCTGTGAGCGCAGGCCTTATAGAAAACATTTTTCCAGGGCCTTTATTAAGTAAAATCATGCCCAACAAAGAGTTACTGTGTCGGGTTAGTCTGTGAGCGCAGGCCTTAAAGAAAACTGTCATCCAGGGCCTTTATTAAATAAAATCATGCCCATAAGAGTGTTATTGTAACGGGGTTAGTCAGTGAGCGCAGTGCTTATAGAAAACATTTTTCCAGGGCCTTTATTAAATAAAATCACGCCCAATAAAGCGCATTGTGTCGGGTTAGTCTGTGAGCGCAGGCCTTATAGAAAACATTTTTCCAGGGCCTTTATTAAATAAAATCACGCCCAATAAAGAGTTACTGTGTCGGGTTAGTCTGTGAGGGTAGGCCTTAAAGAAAACTGTCATCCAGGGCCTTAATTAAATAAAATCATGCCCATAAGAGTGTTATTGTAACGGGGGTTAGTCAGTGAGCGCAGGCCTTATAGAAAACATTCATCGAGGGCCTTTATTAAATAAAATCATGCCCAATAAAGAGTTACTGTGTCGGGTCAGTCTGTGAGCGCAGGCCTTATAGAAAACATTTTTCCAGGGCCTTTATTAAATAAAATCACGCCCAATAAAGAGTTACTGTGTCGGGTTAGTCTGTGAGCGCAGGCCTTATAGAAAAACATTCATCGAGGGCCTTTATTAAATAAAATCACGCCCAATAAAGCGCACTGTGTCGGGTTAGTCTGTGAGGGCAGGCCTTATAGAAAAACATTCATCGAGGGCCTTTATTAAATAAAATCATGCCCAATAAAGAGTTACTGTGTCGGGTTAGTCTGTGAGGGCAGGCCTTATACAAAACATTCATCGAGGGCCTTTATTAAATAAAATCATGCCCAATGAAGAGTTACTGTGTCGGGTTAGTCTGTGAGCGCAGGCCTTATAGAAAACATTCATCCAGGGCCTTTATTAAATACAATCATGCCCACAAAGCGCAATGTGTCGGGTTAGTCTGTGAGCGCAGGCCTTAAAGAAAACTGTCATCCAGGGCCTTTATTAAATAAAATCATGCCCATAAGAGCGTTATTGTAACGGGGTTAGCCAGTGAGCGCAGGGCTTATAGAAACCATTTTTTCCAGGGCCTTTTTAAATACAATCATGCCCAAATATGTGTTATTGTGATGGGGTTAGTCTGTGAGCGCAGGCCTTAAAGAAAACTGTCATCCAGGGCCTTTATTAAATACAATCATGCCCATAAGAGTGTTATTGTAACGGGGTTAGTCTGTGAGCGCAGGCCTTAAAGAAAACATTTATCCAGGGCCTTTATTAAATAAAATCATGCCCAACAAAGCGCACTGTGTCGGGTTAGTCTGTGAGCGCAGGCCTTATAGAAAACATTTTTCCAGGGCCTTTATTAAATAAAATCATGCCCAAATATGTGTTATTGTGATGGGGTTAGTCTGTGAGCGCAGGCCTTAAAGAAAACTGTCATCCAGGGCCTTTATTAAATACAATCATGCCCATAAGAGTGTTATTGTAACGGGGTTAGTCTGTGAGCGCAGGCCTTAAAGAAAACATTTATCCAGGGCCTTTATTAAATAAAATCATGCCCAATAAAGCGCACTGTGTCGGGTTAGTCTGTGAGCGCAGGCCTTATAGAAAACATTTTTCCAGGGCCTTTATTAAATAAAATCATGCCCAAATATGTGTTATTGTGATGGGGTTAGTCTGTGAGCGCAGGCCTTAAAGAAAACTGTCATCCAGGGCCTTTATTAAATACAATCATGCCCAATAAAGCGCTACTGTGTCGGGTTAGTCTGTGAGCGCAGGCCTTATAGAAAACATTCAATCAGGCCTTTATTAAATAAAATCATGCCCAAATAAGTGCTATTGTGATGGGGTTAGTCTGTGACCCCAGGCCCTGTGTAAAACTGTCACCCAGGCCTTTATAGAGTAAAAATCATGCCCAATAAGGTTAGGTTAGGTTAGGTTAGGTTAGGTTAGGTTAGGTTAGGTTAGGCTAGGTTAGGTTAGGTTAGGTTAGGTTAGGTTAGGGTTAGGCCAGGCTAGGGCTAGGCTAGGTTAGGTTAGGTTAGGTTAGGTTAGGTTAGGTTAGGCTAGGCTAGGCTAGGCTAGGTTAGGTTAGGTTAGGTTAGGTTAGGTTAGGTTAGGTTAGGTTAGGTTAGGTTAGGTTAGGTTAGGTTAGGATTAGGTTAGGCTAGGTTAGGTTAGGTTAGGTTAGGTTAGGTTAGTCTGTGAGCGCGGGCCTTATAGAAAACATTCATCCAGGGCCTTTATTAAATAAAATCATGCCCAATTAAGTGTTATTGTGATGGGGTTAGTCTGTGAGCGCAGGCCTTATAGAAAACATTCATCCAGGGCCTTTATTAAATAAAATCATGCCCAAATAAGTGTTATTGTGATGGGGTTAGTCTGTGAGCGCAGGCCTTTATAGAAAACATTCATCCAGGGCCTTTATAGAATAAAATCATGCCCAAATAAATGTTATTGTGATGGGGTTAGTCTTTGAGCGCAGGCCTTATAGAAAACATTCATCCAGGGCCTTTATTAAATAAAATCATGCCCAAATAAGTGTTATTGTGATGGGGTTAGTCTGTGAGCGCAGGCCTTATAGAAAACATTCATCCAGGGCCTCTATTAAATAAAATCATGCCCAATAAGGTGTTACTGTGTAGGGTTAGTCTGTGAGCGCAGGCCCTTTGTAAAACATTCATCCAGGGCCTTTATTAAATAATATCATGCCCAAATAAGTGTTATTGTGATGGGGTTAGTCTGTGAGCGCAGGCCTTATAGAAAAATTCATCCAGGGCCTTTATAGAATAAAATCATGCCCAAATAAATGTTATTGTGATGGGGTTAGTCTTTGAGCGCAGGCCTTATAGAAAACATTCATCCAGGGCCTTTAATAAATAAAATCATGCCCACATAAGTGTTATTGTGATGGGGTTAGTCTGTGAGCGCGAGCCTTATAGAAAACATTCATCCAGGGCCTTTATTAAATAAAATCATGCCCAATAAGGTGTTACTGTGTAGGGTTAGTCTGTGAGCGCAGGCCCTTTGTAAAACATTCATCCAGGGCCTTTATTAAATAATATCATGCCCAAATAAGTGTTATTGTGATGGGGTTAGTCTGTGAGCGCAGGCCTTATAGAAAACATTCATCCAGGGCCTTTTTTAATAAAATCATGCCCAAATAAGTGTTATTGTGATGGGGTTAGTCTGTGAGCGCGAGCCTTATAGAAATCATTCATCCAGGGCCTTTATAGAATAAAATCATGCCCAATAAGGTGTTACTGTGTAGGGCTAGTCTGTGAGCGCAGGCCCTTTGTAAAACATTCATCCAGGGCCTTTATTAAATAATATCATGCCCAAATAAGTGTTATTGTGATGGGGTTAGTCTGTGAGCGCAGGCCTTATAGAAAACATTCATCCAGGGCCTTTATTAAATAAAATCATGCCCAAATAAGTGTTATTGTGATGGGGTTAGTCTGTGAGCGCAGGCCTTATAGAAAACATTCATCCAGGGCCTTTATAGAATAAAATCATGCCCAAATAAGTGTTATTGTGATGGGGTTAGTCTGTGAGCGCAGGCCTTATAGAAAACATTCCTCCAGGGCCTTTATTAAATAAAATCATGCCCACATAAGTGTTATTGTGATGGGGTTAGTCTGTGAGCGCAGGCCTTATAGAAAACATTCATCCAGGGCCTTTTTAAATAAAATCATGCCCAAAAAGTGTTTATGTGATGGGGTTAATCTGTGAGCACAGGCCTTATAGAAATCATTCATCCAGGGCCTTTATTAAATAAAATCATGCCCAAATAAGTGTTTATGTGATGGGGTTAATCTGTGAGCACAGGCCTTATAGAAATCATTCATCCAGGGCCTTTATTAAATAAAATCATGCCCAAATAAGTGTTTATGTGATGGGGTTAATCTGTGAGCACAGGCCTTATAGAAATCATTCATCCAGGGCCTTTATTAAATAAAATCATGCCCAAATAAGTGTTATTGTGATGGGGTTAGTCTGTGAGCGCAGGGCTTATATAGAAAACATTCATCCAGGGCCTTTATAGAATAAAATCATGCCCACATAAGTGTTATTGTGATGGGGTTAGTCTGTGAGCGCAGGCCTTATAGAAAACATTCATCCAGGGCCTTTATAGAATAAAATCATGCCCAAATAAGTGTTATTGTGATGGGGTTAGTCTGTGAGCGCAGGCCTTATAGAAAACATTCATCCAGGGCCTTTATAGAATAAAATCATGCCCAATAAGGTGTTACTGTGTAGGGTTAGTCTGTGAGCGCAGGCCCTTTGTAAAACATTCATCCAGGGCGAGAATTAAATAAAACGATGCCCATTAAAGTGTTACTGCGCTGGGGTTAATGTGTGAGCCCAGGCCCTTTGGAAAATTGAAATCCAGACACGGGGTTCAGAATGTGTGTCCGAGAAGTCGACGTAACCCGGACTTGATCGGCTGTAACGAGCGCCTGGATGTGTGGACTTAGGTTTTGAACGCTTAAAAATTTCTCCAGGGAGGCCGGGTCGAGTGGGAAAGCGCCCGAGAAGTCGCACATAACCCGCCGAGATCGGCTGAAATATGCGCCTGGATGTCTGGACTTAGGTTTTGAAAGCAAAAAATTTCTCCAGGGTGGCGGGGGTCGAGTGGGAAAGCGCCCGAGAAGTCGCACTTAACCCGGACGAGATCGGCTGAAATATGCGCCTGATGATTTTCGCTTCAAAATTGCACTAAGTCCAACTTCGGGAAAGGTCCGACTTCCATACCCCGAGGCTCCGAGTCAGGCCGACCGAGAGGCCTCTTCCCGGCACGATTCAAATTTCACCGCGACCCCGGAGGTGGCCGCTACCCAGGAGCAACTTTTACATCAACTTTAATTTTTTTTTTTTTTTTTTTTTTTTTTTTTTTTTTTCTAAAAAACTCTGAAATTCGTGCCCTGCGCGCCACGCTGCTTTAACGGGCGAGTCTGTGAGCGCAGGCCTTTGTAGAAAACATTCATCCAGGGCCTTTAATAAATAAAATCATACCCAAATCTGTGTTATTGTGACGGGTTAGTCTGTGAGCGCAGGCCTTATGGAAAACATTCATCGAGGGCCTTTATTAAATAAAATCATGCCCAATAAAGAGTTAATGGGTCGGGTTAGTCTGTGAGCGCAGGCCTTATAGAAAACATTTTTCCAGGGCCTTTATTAAATAAAATCACGCCCAATAAAGAGTTACTGTGTCGGGTTAGTCTGTGAGGGCAGGCCTTAAAGAAAACTGTCATCCAGGGCCTTTATTAAATAAAATCATGCCCATAAGAGCGTTATTGTAACGGGGTTAGTCAGTGAGCGCAGGGCTTATAGAAACCATTTTTTCCAGGGCCTTTTTAAATACAATCATGCCCACAAAGCGCTACTGTGTCGGGTTAGTCTGTGAGCGCAGGCCTTATAGAAAACATTTTTCCAGGGCCTTTATTAAGTAAAAATCATGCCCAACAAAGAGTTACTGTGTCGGGTTAGTCTGTGAGCGCAGGCCTTATAGAAAACATTTTTTCCAGGGCCTTTATTAAATAAAATCATGCCCAAATATGTGTTATTGTGATGGGGTTAGTCTGTGAGCGCAGGCCTTAAAGAAAACTGTCATCCAGGGCCTTTATTAAATACAATCATGCCCATAAGAGTGTTATTGTAACGGGGGTTAGTCTGTGAGCGCAGGCCTTAAAGAAAACATTTATCCAGGGCCTTTATTAAATAAAATCATGCCCAATAAAGCGCATTGTGTCGGGTTAGTCTGTGAGCGCAGGCCTTATAGAAAACATTTTTCCAGGGCCTTTATTAAATAAAATCATGCCCAAATATGTGTTATTGTGATGGGGTTAGTCTGTGAGCGCAGGCCTTAAAGAAAACTGTCATCCAGGGCCTTTATTAAATACAATCATGCCCATAAGAGTGTTATTGTAACGGGGGTTAGTCTGTGAGCGCAGGCCTTAAAGAAAACATTTATCCAGGGCCTTTATTAAATAAAATCATGCCCAAATAAGTGCTATTGTGATGGGGTTAGTCTGTGACCCCAGGCCCTGTGTAAAACTGTCACCCAGGGCCTTTATAGAGTAAAAATCATGCCCAATAAGGTTAGGTTAGGTTAGGTTAGGTTAGGTTAGGTTAGGTTAGGTTAGGTTAGGTTAGGTTAGGTTAGGTTAGGTTAGGTTAGGTTAGGCTAGGGGCTAGGGGTTAGGTTAGGGTTAGGTTAGGTTAGGTTAGGTTAGGTTAGGTTAGGCTAGGCTAGGCTAGGCCAGGCTAGGTTAGGTTAGGTTAGGTTAGGTTAGGTTAGGCTAGGTTAGGTTAGGTTAGGTTAGGTTAGGATTAGGTTAGGCTAGGTTAGGTTAGGTTAGGTTAGGTTAGTCTGTGAGCTGGGCCTTATAGAAAACATTCATCCAGGGCCTTTATTAAATAAAATCATGCCCAATTAAGTGTTATTGTGATGGGGTTAGTCTGTGAGCGCAGGCCTTATAGAAAACATTCATCCAGGGCCTTTATAGAATAAAATCATGCCCAAATAAATGTTATTGTGATGGGGTTAGTCTTTGAGCGCAGGCCTTATAGAAAACATTCATCCAGGGCCTTTATTAAATAAAATCATGCCCAAATAAGTGTTATTGTGATGGGGTTAGTCTGTGAGCGCAGGCCTTATAGAAAACATTCATCCAGGGCCTCTATTAAATAAAATCATGCCCAATAAGGTGTTACTGTGTAGGGTTAGTCTGTGAGCGCAGGCCCTTTGTAAAACATTCATCCAGGGCCTTTATTAAATAATATCATGCCCAAATAAGTGTTATTGTGATGGGGTTAGTCTGTGAGCGCAGGCCTTATAGAAAACATTCATCCAGGGCCTTTATTAAATAAAATCATGCCCAAATAAGTGTTATTGTGATGGGGTTAGTCTGTGAGCGCAGGCCTTATAGAAAACATTCATCCAGGGCCTTTATAGAATAAAATCATGCCCAAATAAGTGTTATTGTGATGGGGTTAGTCTGTGAGCGCAGGCCTTATAGAAAACATTCCTCCAGGGCCTTTATTAAATAAAATCATGCCCACATAAGTGTTATTGTGATGGGGTTAGTCTGTGAGCGCAGGCCTTATAGAAAACATTCATCCAGGGCCTTTATTAAATAAAATCATGCCCAAATAAGTGTTTATGTGATGGGGTTAATCTGTGAGCTCAGGCCTTATAGAAATCATTCATCCAGGGCCTTTATTAAATAAAATCATGCCCAAATAAGTGTTATTGTGATGGGGTTAGTCTGTGAGCGCAGGCCTTATAGAAAACATTCATCCAGGGCCTTTTTTAAATAAAATCATGCCCAAAAAGTGTTTATGTGATGGGGTTAATCTGTGAGCACAGGGCTTATATAGAAAACATTCATCCAGGGCCTTTATTAAATAAAATCATGCCCAAATAAGTGTTATTGTGATGGGGTTAGTCTGTGAGCGCAGGCCTTATAGAAAACATTCATCCAGGGCCTTTTTAAATAAAATCATGCCCAAATAAGTGTTTATGTGATGGGGTTAATCTGTGAGCACAGGCCTTATAGAAATCATTCATCCAGGGCCTTTATTAAATAAAATCATGCCCAAATAAGTGTTTATGTGATGGGGTTAATCTGTGAGCACAGGCCTTATAGAAATCATTCATCCAGGGCCTTTATTAAATAAAATCATGCCCACATAAGTGTTATTGTGATGGGGTTAGTCTGTGAGCGCAGGCCTTATAGAAAACATTCATCCAGGGCCTTTTTTAAATAAAATCATGCCCAAAAAGTGTTTATGTGATGGGGTTAATCTGTGAGCACAGGGCTTATATAGAAAACATTCATCCAGGGCCTTTATTAAATAAAATCATGCCCAAATAAGTGTTATTGTGATGGGGTTAGTCTGTGAGCGCAGGCCTTATAGAAAACATTCATCCAGGGCGAGAATGAAATAAAACGATGCCCATTAAAGTGTTACTGCGTTGGGTTAATGTGTGAGCCCAGGCCCTTTGGAAAATTGAAATCCAGACACGGGGTTCGTAAATGTGTGTGTCCGAGAAGTCGCTTCTTAACCCGCCTTGATCGGCTGTAACGAGCGCCTGGATGTCTGGACGAGGTTTTGAACGCTTAAAAAATCCTCCAGGGTGGAGGGGGTCGAGTGGGAAGCGCCCGAGAAGTCGCACTTAACCCGCCGAGATCGTCTGAATTATGCGCCTGGATGTCTGGACTTAGGTTTTGAACGCTTAAAAAATACCTCCAGGGTGGAGGGGGTCGAGTGGGAAAGCGTCCGAGAAGTCGCACTTAACCCGGCCGAGATCGTCTGAAATATGCGCCTGGATGTTTGGACTTAGGTTTTGAAAGCAAAAAAATCCTCCAGGGTGGCGGGGTCGAGTGGGAAAGCGCCCGAAGTCGACTTAACCCGCCGAGATCGCCTGAAATATGCGCCTGGATGTTTGGACTTAGGTTTTGAAAGCAAAAAAATCCTCCAGGGTGGCGGGGTCGAGTGGGAAAGCGCCCGAAGTCGCACTTAACCCGCCGAGATCGCCTGAAATATGCGCCTGGATGTTTGGACTTAGGTTTTGAAAGCAAAAAAATTTCTCCAGGACGGCGGGGTCGAGTGGGAAAGCGCCCGAGAAGTCGCACTTAACCCGCCGAGATCGCCTGAAATATGCGCCTGGATGTTTGGACTTAGGTTTTGAAAGCAAAAAAATCCTCCAGGGTGGCGGGGGGTCGAGTGGGAAAGCGCCCGAAGTCGACTTAACCCGCCGAGATCGCCTGAAATATGCGCCTGGATGTTTGGACTTAGGTTTTGAAAGCAAAAAAATCTCCAGGGTGGCGGGGTCGAGGGGGAAAGCGCCCGAAGTCGCACTTAACCCGCCGAGATCGCCTGAAATATGCGCCTGGATGTTTGGACTTAGGTTTTGAAAGCAAAAATTTCTCCAGGACTCCAGGACGGCGGGGGTCGAGTGGAAAGCGCCCGAGAAGTCGCACTTAACCCGCCGAGATCGCCTGAAATATGCGCCTGGATGTTTGGACTTAGGTTTTGAAAGCAAAAAAATCTCCAGGGTGGCGGGGTCGAGTGGGAAAGCGCCCGAAGTCGACTTAACCCGCCGAGATCGCCTGAAATATGCGCCTGGATGTTTGGACTTAGGTTTTGAAAGCAAAAATTTCTCCAGGACGGCGGGGGGTCGAGGGGAAAGCGCCCGAGAAGTCGCACTTAACCCGCCGAGATCGCCTGAAATATGCGCCTGGATGTTTGGACTTAGGTTTTGAAAGCAAAAAATCCTCCAGGGTGGCGGGGTCGAGTGGGAAAGCGCCCGAAGTCGCACTTAACCCGCCGAGATCGCCTGAAATATGCGCCTGGATGTTTGGACTTAGGTTTTGAAAGCAAAAAATTTCTCCAGGACGGCGGGGTCGAGTGGGAAAGCGCCCGAGAAGTCGCGACTTAACCCGCCGAGATCGCCTGAAATATGCGCCTGGATGTTTGGACTTAGGTTTTGAAAGCAAAAATCTCCAGGGTGGCGGGGTCGAGTGGGAAAGCGCCCGGGAAGTCGACTTAACCCGCCGAGATCGCCTGAAATATGCGCCTGGATGTTTGGACTTAGGTTTTGAAAGCAAAAAAATCTCCAGGGTGGCGGGGTCGAGTGGGAAAGCGCCCGAGAAGTCGACTTTAACCCGCCGAGATCGCTGGATGAAGCGCCTGGATGTCTGGACTTAGGTTTTGAAAGCAAAAAATTTCTCCAGGACGGCGGGGGTCGAGGGGGAAAGCGTCCGAAGGCGCACTTAACCCGGACTCGATCGGTCGGATGAAGCGCCTGGATGTTTGGACTTAGGTTTTGAACGAAAAAATTTCTCCAGGACGGCGGGGGTCGAGTGGGAAAGCGCCCGAAGGCGACTTAACCCGGACTCGATCGGTCGGATGAAGCGCCTGGATGTTTGGACTTAGGTTTTGAACGCAAAAATTTCTCCAGGACGGCGGGGTCGAGTGGGAAAGCGTCCGAAGGCGACTTAACCCGGACTCGATCGGTCGGATGAAGCGCCTGGATGTTTGGACTTAGGTTTTGAACGAAAAAATTCTCCAGGACGGCGGGGTCGAGTGGGAAAGCGTCCGAAGGCGACTTAACCCGGACTCGATCGGTCGGATGAAGCGCCTGGATGTTTGGACTTAGGTTTTGAACGCAAAAATTTCTCCAGGACGGCGGGGGTCGAGTGGGAAAGCGCCCGAAGGCGCACTTAACCCGGACTCGATCGGTCGGATGAAGCGCCTGGATGTTTGGACTTAGGTTTTGAACGCAAAAATTTCTCCAGGACGGCGGGGTCGAGTGGAAAGCGCCCGAAGGCGACTTAACCCGGACTCGATCGGTCGGATGAAGCGCCTGGATGTTTGGACTTAGGTTTTGAACGAAAAAATTCTCCAGGACGGCGGGGTCGATTGGGAAAGCGCCCGAAGGCGACTTAACCCGACTCGATCGGTCGGATGAAGCGCCTGGATGATTTTCGCTTTCAAAATTGCACTAAGTCCAACTTCGGGAAAGGTCCGACTTCCATACCTCCGAGGCCCGAGTCAGGCCGACCGAGAGGCCTCCTCCCGGCATGATTCAAATTTTCCCGCGACCCTGGAGGTGGCCGCTTACACAGGAGCAACTTTTACATGGGTACACGATTTCGTGAACGCGTGTTTTTGTGACTTAGTCTCTGAGCGAAAAAAGTCGAAAACGACTAAGTCCATATCGACTTAGGTTTTGAACGCAATCTTTCTGAAGCTCCGGGCGAGGGAGCTATCGAACGCTTCACCTGAAACACGGACACAGACGCCGAGAGAGAGACGCTCGACGGCGAGAGCGCCCTCGCCCGAACGTGATCGATTGAGCGCGAAAGCGCTTCTAGCCTAGGACCCCACCCGCCAGCCCCGCTGGCCGCTATGGGTCGGGAGTGCCTGGCAGGGGCACGGCGCGGCAATGGGTTTACGCTTGGGCTTTGACAGCACGCCGCGCCGGGCAATTTGGACGCTCGTTACGAGCAGGCCCCTCAGCCCGAGGGAAGGCGCCAACCTTCGGAGGAGGCCTAGACGGCCGGTCAGAGCGCAGAGGTCCGCCACCGGGCGGGCGGAGGGGCAGAACGCGACGCTGCCCCGGCGACGCCGCGCGGGTACCCCGCCCCCGTGAAACACACTTTTCCGAAGGCCGCCGCGATCCCAGCGCCACCCACCCCGAAAACGGCGACTTCGCCGGGGGGAAGGTTCGAGCCGCGCGCCGCCCTATGAGCGCCGGTCTTAGCCGAGGGTCCAAGCGGGTCTGCCCAGGCCCTCCTCAGGCGGACTGAGACCCGTGTAGGGCAAAAACGCGCTTCGCGGGCCGGTTGGTCCCTACGACCCACAGGGGTTACCTGGTTGATCCTGCCAGTAACATATGCTTGTCTCAAAGATTAAGCCATGCAGGTCTGGCGCACACGGCCGGTACAGTGAAACTGCGCGAATGGCTCATTAAATCAGTTATGGTCCCTTTGATCGCTTCCACCCGGTACTTGGATAACTGTGGCAATTCCAGAGCTAATACATGCAAACGAAGCGCCGACCGGCCGACCGCCTCGCTGGGGCGGAGGCTAGGGACGCGCGCATTTATCAGATCCAAAACCCATCCGGCCCCCGGGGATCCGCCCTCCCGACCCGGTACCTTTGGTGACTCTAGATAACCTCGCCGATCGCCGCTCTTCCGCGCGCGCGATTTATTCATTCGAGTGTCTGCCCTATCAACTTTCGATGGTACATCAGGCGCCTACCATGGTGACCACGGGTGACGGGAATCAGGGTTCGATTCCGGAGAGGGAGCCTGAGAAACGGCTACCACATCCAAGGAAGGCAGCAGGCGCGCAAATTACCCATTTCCGACTCGGAGAGGTAGTGACGGTGGTCAACAATACAGGTCTCTTTCGAGGCCCTGTAATTGGAATGAGCGATCTTAAACACATGGGCGAGGACCCATTGAGGGCAAGTCTGGTGCCAGCAGCCGCGTAATTCCAGCTCCAATAGCGTATATTAAAGTTGCTGCAGTTAAAAAGCTCGTAGTTGATCTCGGATCTGGCTGGCGGTCCGCCGAGAGGCGAGCCACCGCCCGCCCCAGGTCCCTGCCTCGAGGCGCCCGGATGCCCTTGGCTGGGTGTCCGGTCCGAGGGGCCAAAGCGCTTACTTTGAAAAAATTAGAGTGTTCAAAGCAGGTCGAAGCGCCGCCGCTGAATACCGCAGCTAGGAATAATGGAATAGGACTCCGGTTCTATTTTGTGGGTTTCTGGAACCCGGAGCCATGATTAAGAGGGACGGCCGGGGGCATTCGTATTGCGCCGCTTAGAGGTGAAATTCTTGACCGGCGCAAGACGGACGAAAGCGAAAGCATTTGCCAAGAATGTTTTCATTAATCAAGAACGAAAGTCGGAGGTTCAAGATTTATCAGATACCGTCAGAGTTCCGACCGTGAACGATGCCGACCCGCGATCCGCGCGGCGTTATTCCCATGACCCGCTGGCAGCGCATGGGGAAACCACGAGTCTTTGGGTTCCGGGGAGTATGGTTGCAAAGCTGAAACTTAAAGGAATTGACGGAAGGGCACCACCAGGAGTGGAGCCTGCGGCTTAATTTGACTCAACACGGAAACCTCACCCGCCCGGACACGGAAAGGATTGACAGATTGATAGCTCTTTCTCGATTCTGTGGGTGGTGGTGCATGGCCGTTTTAGTTGGTGGAGCGATTTGTCTGGTTCATTCCGATAACGAACGAGACTGCTTGCTAAATAGTGGCGCGCCACTTGGGTCGGCGCGCCAAAACTTCTTAGAGGGACAAGTGGCGCTCAGCCACGCGAGATGGAGCAATAACAGGTCTGTGATGCCCTTAGATGTCCGGGCTGCACGCGCGCCATTAATGGGCGGATCAGCGCAGGTCTACCCTGCGCCGAGAGGCGCGGTAACCCGCTGAACCCCGCCGTGATCGGGACTGGGGATTGAAACTATTTCCCATCAACGAGGAATTCCCAGTAAGCGCGGGTCATAAGCTCGCGCTGATTAAGTCCCCGCCCTTTGTACACACCGCCCGGCCGCTACTACCGATTGGATGGTTTAGTGAGGTCTCGGACCGCCCCGCCGGCCCTCGCGGGCTCTGGCGGAGCGCCGGAAGACGATCAAACTTGACTATCTAGAGGAAGTAAAAGTCGAATAAGGTTTCCGTGAGGTGAACCTGGGCGGAAGGATCATTATCGCCCGCCCGATCCAAAGCGAACCGCTCGGGCGGGAGGCCTAGCCCACCTCCCCGCCTCAAGCCCGGTGCGCGGCAGAGGCCGGGCGGCCCGGGCGCGCCTCTCCGGAGCACCGAAAGCGAAAGCGCAGAGCGCGATAAGAAAAAAAAAGGGAACTTGACTGTCGCCAGACTGGCGGCCCCCGCTTCCAGCGCGGGGGCTGAGCCGGGGGCTGAGCCGCCCTGGCGGGTACCCGCACGGCCTCCGGGACCGTGGTTCAAAGTCTCTCCCGCTGGCGGAGGGGCGCCTGTCCGGGGTAAAAAAACCTCTATCCTATTTTACTCTATGATCCAGCGGCCGTGGCCCGAGAGGTCTGCCGCTCAAAAACCCAAGACGGCAAAAGAACCGCACAAAAACCTAAGACGAAGCGGAGAGAGAGAGATCCGCGAGAAGGGAACGCCGTTCCCCTGGGAGGCTTGACGCACCTCCCGCGGAGGCTTGAGCAACCTACCGCGAGCGCCATGACTGTCGCTGACTCGGGCGGGCCCCCTGCTTTCCAGCGGCGGGGGGCCGAGCCGGGGCCCTGGCGGGTACCCGCACGGCCTCCGGGACCGTGGTTCAAAGTCTCTCCCGCGCAAGGAGGGGCGCCTGTCCGGGTAAAAACCTCTATCCTATTTTACTCTATGATCCAGCGGCCGTGGCCCGAGAGGTCTGCCGCCAAAACCCAAAACGGCAAAAAGAACCGCACAAAAAACCTAAGGCGGAGAGAGAGAGAGAGAGAGATCCGAGAGAACTTGACTGTCGCCAGACTCGGGC
>NW_025047683.1:2969437-2989437 GCF_018831695.1 Puntigrus tetrazona | reverse complement strand
GGGTGGAGGGGGTCGAGTGGGAAAGCGCCCGAGAAGTCGCGACTTAACCCGCCGAGATCGGCTGAAATATGCGCCTGGATGTCTGGACTTAGGTTTTGAAAGCAAAAAAATCCTCCAGGGTGGCGGGGTCGAGTGGGAACGCTGTCCGAGAAGTCGCACTTAACCCGCCGAGATCGGCTGAAATATGCGCCTGGATGTTTGGACTTAGGTTTTGAACGAAAAAATTTCTCCAGGGAGGCCGGGTCGAGTGGGAAAGCGCCCGAGAAGTCGCACTTAACCCGCTGAGATCGGCTGAAATATGCGCGCTGGATGTTTGGACTTAGGTTTTGAAAGCAAAAAATCCTCCAGGGTGGAGGGGGTCGAGGGGAAAGCGCCCGAGAAGTCGCACTTAACCCGCCGAGATCGCTGGATGAAGCGCCTGGATGTCTGGACTTAGGTTTTGAAAGCAAAAAATTTCTCCAGGGAGGCCGGGTCGAGTGGAAAGCGCCCGAGAAGTCGACTTAACCCGCTGAGATCGGCTGAAATATGCGCCTGGATGTTTGGACTTAGGTTTTGAACGAAAAAATTTCTCCAGGGAGGCCGGGTCGAGTGGGAAAGCGCCCGAGAAGTCGCACTTAACCCGCTGAGATCGGCTGAAATATGCGCCTGGATGTTTGGACTTAGGTTTTGAACGAAAAAATTTCTCCAGGGAGGCCGGGTCGAGTGGGAAAGCGCCCGAGAAGTCGCACTTAACCCGCCGAGATCGGCTGAAATATGCGCCTGGATGTTTGGACTTAGGTTTTGAACGAAAAAATTTCTCCAGGGAGGCCGGGTCGAGTGGGAAAGCGCCCGAGAAGTCGCACTTAACCCGCCGAGATCGGCTGAAATATGCGCCTGGATGTTTGGACTTAGGTTTTGAACGAAAAAATTCTCCAGGGAGGCCGGGTCGAGTGGGAAAGCGCCCGAGAAGTCGCACTTAACCCGCCGAGATCGGCTGAAATATGCGCCTGGATGTTTGGACTTAGGTTTTGAACGAAAAAATTTCTCCAGGGAGGCCGGGTCGAGTGGGAAAGCGCCCGAGAAGTCGCACTTAACCCGGACGAGATCGGCTGAAATATGCGCCTGATGATTTTCGCTTTCAAAATTGCACTAAGTCCAACTTCGGGAAAGGTCCGACTTCCATACCCTCCGAGGCTCCGAGTCAGGCCGACCGAGAGGCCTCTTCCCGGCACGATTCAAATTTCACCGCGACCCCGGAGGTGGCCGCTTACCCAGGAGCAACTTTTACATCAACTTTAATTTTTTTTTTTTTTTTTTTTTTTTTTTTTTTTCTAAAACTCTGAAATTGTGCCCCGCGCTGCGCTGCTTTAACGGGCGAGTCTGTGAGCGCAGGCCTTTGTAGAAAACATTCATCCAGGGCCTTTAATAAATAAAATCATACCCAAATCTGTGTTATTGTGACGGGTTAGTCTGTGAGCGCAGGCCTTATGGAAAACATTCATCGAGGGCCTTTATTAAATAAAATCATGCCCAATAAAGAGTTAATGGGTCGGGTTAGTCTGTGAGCGCAGGCCTTATAGAAAACATTTTTCCAGGGCCTTTATTAAATAAAATCACGCCCAATAAAGAGTTACTGTGTCGGGTTAGTCTGTGAGGGCAGGCCTTAAAGAAAACTGTCATCCAGGGCCTTTATTAAATAAAATCATGCCCATAAGAGCGTTATTGTAACGGGGTTAGTCAGTGAGCGCAGGGCTTATAGAAACCATTTTTCCAGGGCCTTTTTTAAATACAATCATGCCCAATAAAGCGCACTGTGTCGGGTTAGTCTGTGAGCGCAGGCCTTATAGAAAACATTTTTCCAGGGCCTTTATTAAGTAAAATCATGCCCAACAAAGAGTTACTGTGTCGGGTTAGTCTGTGAGCGCAGGCCTTATAGAAAACATTTTTTCCAGGGCCTTTATTAAATAAAATCATGCCCAAATATGTGTTATTGTGATGGGGTTAGTCTGTGAGCGCAGGCCTTAAAGAAAACTGTCATCCAGGGCCTTTATTAAATACAATCATGCCCATAAGAGTGTTATTGTAACGGGGTTAGTCTGTGAGCGCAGGCCTTAAAGAAAACATTTATCCAGGGCCTTTATTAAATAAAATCATGCCCAATAAAGCGCTACTGTGTCGGGTTAGTCTGTGAGCGCAGGCCTTATAGAAAACATTTTTCCAGGGCCTTTATTAAATAAAATCATGCCCAAATATGTGTTATTGTGATGGGGTTAGTCTGTGAGCGCAGGCCTTAAAGAAAACTGTCATCCAGGGCCTTTATTAAATACAATCATGCCCATAAGAGTGTTATTGTAACGGGGTTAGTCTGTGAGCGCAGGCCTTAAAGAAAACATTTATCCAGGGCCTTTATTAAATAAAATCATGCCCAAATAAGTGCTATTGTGATGGGGTTAGTCTGTGACCCCAGGCCCTGTGTAAAACTGTCACCCAGGGCCTTTATAGAGTAAAAATCATGCCCAATAAAGGTTAGGTTAGGTTAGGTTAGGTTAGGTTAGGTAGGTTAGGTTAGGTTAGGCCAGGTTAGGTTAGGTTAGGTTAGGTTAGGTTAGGTTAGGTTAGGTTAGGGCCAGGCCAGGCCAGGGCTAGGTTAGGTTAGGTTAGGTTAGGTTAGGTTAGGTTAGGTTAGGCTAGGCTAGGCTAGGTTAGGGTTAGGTTAGGTAGGTTAGTTAGGCTAGGTTAGGTTAGGTTAGGTTAGGTTAGGTTAGGATTAGGTTAGGCTAGGTTAGGTTAGGTTAGGTTAGGTTAGTCTGTGAGCGCGGCCTTATAGAAAACATTCATCCAGGGCCTTTATTAAATAAAATCATGCCCAATTAAGTGTTATTGTGATGGGGTTAGTCTGTGAGCGCAGGCCTTTTATAGAAAACATTCATCCAGGGCCTTTATAGAATAAAATCATGCCCAAATAAATGTTATTGTGATGGGGTTAGTCTTTGAGCGCAGGCCTTATAGAAAACATTCATCCAGGGCCTTTATTAAATAAAATCATGCCCAAATAAGTGTTATTGTGATGGGGTTAGTCTGTGAGCGCAGGCCTTATAGAAAACATTCATCCAGGGCCTCTATTAAATAAAATCATGCCCAATAAGGTGTTACTGTGTAGGGTTAGTCTGTGAGCGCAGGCCCTTTGTAAAACATTCATCCAGGGCCTTTATTAAATAATATCATGCCCAAATAAGTGTTATTGTGATGGGGTTAGTCTGTGAGCGCAGGCCTTATAGAAAACATTCATCCAGGGCCTTTATTAAATAAAATCATGCCCAAATAAGTGTTATTGTGATGGGGTTAGTCTGTGAGCGCAGGCCTTATAGAAAACATTCATCCAGGGCCTTTATAGAATAAAATCATGCCCAAATAAGTGTTATTGTGATGGGGTTAGTCTGTGAGCGCAGGCCTTATAGAAAACATTCCTCCAGGGCCTTTATTAAATAAAATCATGCCCACATAAGTGTTATTGTGATGGGGTTAGTCTGTGAGCGCAGGCCTTATAGAAAACATTCATCCAGGGCCTTTATTAAATAAAATCATGCCCAAATAAGTGTTTATGTGATGGGGTTAATCTGTGAGCTCAGGCCTTATAGAAATCATTCATCCAGGGCCTTTATTAAATAAAATCATGCCCAAATAAGTGTTATTGTGATGGGGTTAGTCTGTGAGCGCAGGCCTTATAGAAAACATTCATCCAGGGCCTTTTTTAAATAAAATCATGCCCAAAAAAGTGTTTATGTGATGGGGTTAATCTGTGAGCACAGGGCTTATATAGAAAACATTCATCCAGGGCCTTTATTAAATAAAATCATGCCCAAATAAGTGTTATTGTGATGGGGTTAGTCTGTGAGCGCAGGCCTTATAGAAAACATTCATCCAGGGCCTTTTTAAATAAAATCATGCCCATAAGAGTGTTATTGTAACGGGGTTAGTCTGTGAGCGCAGGCCTTAAAGAAAACATTTATCCAGGGCCTTTATTAAATAAAATCATGCCCAATAAAGCGCTACTGTGTCGGGTTAGTCTGTGAGCGCAGGCCTTATAGAAAACATTTTTCCAGGGCCTTTATTAAATAAAATCATGCCCAATAAAGCGCACTGTGTCGGGTTAGTCTGTGAGCGCAGGCCTTATAGAAAACATTTTTCCAGGGCCTTTATTAAGTAAAATCATGCCCAACAAAGAGTTACTGTGTCGGGTTAGTCTGTGAGCGCAGGCCTTAAAGAAAACTGTCATCCAGGGCCTTTATTAAATAAAATCATGCCCATAAGAGTGTTATTGTAACGGGGTTAGTCAGTGAGCGCAGTGCTTATAGAAAACATTTTTCCAGGGCCTTTATTAAATAAAATCACGCCCAATAAAGCGCTACTGTGTCGGGTTAGTCTGTGAGCGCAGGCCTTATAGAAAACATTTTTCCAGGGCCTTTATTAAATAAAATCACGCCCAATAAAGAGTTACTGTGTCGGGTTAGTCTGTGAGGGTAGGCCTTAAAGAAAACTGTCATCCAGGGCCTTAATTAAATAAAATCATGCCCATAAGAGTGTTATTGTAACGGGGGTTAGTCAGTGAGCGCAGGCCTTATAGAAAACATTCATCGAGGGCCTTTATTAAATAAAATCATGCCCAATAAAGAGTTACTGTGTCGGGTCAGTCTGTGAGCGCAGGCCTTATAGAAAACATTTTTCCAGGGCCTTTATTAAATAAAATCACGCCCAATAAAGAGTTACTGTGTCGGGTTAGTCTGTGAGCGCAGGCCTTATAGAAAACATTTCATCGAGGGCCTTTATTAAATAAAATCACGCCCAATAAAGCGCACTGTGTCGGGTTAGTCTGTGAGGGCAGGCCTTATAGAAAAACATTCATCGAGGGCCTTTATTAAATAAAATCATGCCCAATAAAGAGTTACTGTGTCGGGTTAGTCTGTGAGGGCAGGCCTTATACAAAACATTCATCGAGGGCCTTTATTAAATAAAATCATGCCCAATGAAGAGTTACTGTGTCGGGGTTAGTCTGTGAGCGCAGGCCTTATAGAAAACATTCATCCAGGGCCTTTATTAAATACAATCATGCCCAATAAAGCGTTAATGTGTCGGGTTAGTCTGTGAGCGCAGGCCTTAAAGAAAACTGTCATCCAGGGCCTTTATTAAATAAAATCATGCCCATAAGAGCGTTATTGTAACGGGGTTAGTCAGTGAGCGCAGGGCTTATAGAAACCATTTTTTCCAGGGCCTTTTTTAAATACAATCATGCCCAAATATGTGTTATTGTGATGGGGTTAGTCTGTGAGCGCAGGCCTTAAAGAAAACTGTCATCCAGGGCCTTTATTAAATACAATCATGCCCATAAGAGTGTTATTGTAACGGGGTTAGTCTGTGAGCGCAGGCCTTAAAGAAAACATTTATCCAGGGCCTTTATTAAATAAAATCATGCCCAATAAAGCGCATTGTGTCGGGTTAGTCTGTGAGCGCAGGCCTTATAGAAAACATTTTTCCAGGGCCTTTATTAAATAAAATCATGCCCAAATATGTGTTATTGTGATGGGGTTAGTCTGTGAGCGCAGGCCTTAAAGAAAACTGTCATCCAGGGCCTTTATTAAATACAATCATGCCCATAAGAGTGTTATTGTAACGGGGTTAGTCTGTGAGCGCAGGCCTTAAAGAAAACATTTATCCAGGGCCTTTATTAAATAAAATCATGCCCAATAAAGCGCACTGTGTCGGGTTAGTCTGTGAGCGCAGGCCTTATAGAAAACATTTTTCCAGGGCCTTTATTAAATAAAAAATCATGCCCAAATATGTGTTATTGTGATGGGGTTAGTCTGTGAGCGCAGGCCTTAAAGAAAACTGTCATCCAGGGCCTTTATTAAATACAATCATGCCCAATAAAGCGCACTGTGTCGGGTTAGTCTGTGAGCGCAGGCCTTATAGAAAACATTCAATCAGGGCCTTTATTAAATAAAATCATGCCCAAATAAGTGCTATTGTGATGGGGTTAGTCTGTGACCCCAGGCCCTGTGTAAACTGTCACCCAGGCCTTTATAGAGTAAAAATCATGCCCAATAAGGTTAGGTTTAGGTTAGGTTAGGTTAGGTTAGGTTAGGTTAGGGCTAGGTTAGGTTAGGTTAGGTTAGGTTAGGTTAGGTTAGGTTAGGCTAGGCTAGGCTAGGCCAGGTTAGGTTAGGTTAGGTTAGGTTAGGTTAGGTTAGGCTAGGCCAGGCTAGGTTAGGTTAGGTTAGGTTAGGGTTAGGTTAGGGGTTAGGTTAGGTTAGGTTAGGTTAGGTTAGGTTAGGATTAGGTTAGGCTAGGTTAGGTTAGGTTAGGTTAGGTTAGTCTGTGAGCGCGGCCTTATAGAAAACATTCATCCAGGGCCTTTATTAAATAAAATCATGCCCAATTAAGTGTTATTGTGATGGGGTTAGTCTGTGAGCGCAGGCCTTATAGAAAACATTCATCCAGGGCCTTTATTAAATAAAATCATGCCCAAATAAGTGTTATTGTGATGGGGTTAGTCTGTGAGCGCAGGCCTTATAGAAAACATTCATCCAGGGCCTTTATAGAATAAAATCATGCCCAAATAAATGTTATTGTGATGGGGTTAGTCTTTGAGCGCAGGCCTTATAGAAAACATTCATCCAGGGCCTTTATTAAATAAAATCATGCCCAAATAAGTGTTATTGTGATGGGGTTAGTCTGTGAGCGCAGGCCTTATAGAAAACATTCATCCAGGGCCTCTATTAAATAAAATCATGCCCAATAAGGTGTTACTGTGTAGGGTTAGTCTGTGAGCGCAGGCCCTTTGTAAAACATTCATCCAGGGCCTTTATTAAATAATATCATGCCCAAATAAGTGTTATTGTGATGGGGTTAGTCTGTGAGCGCAGGCCTTATAGAAAAATTCATCCAGGGCCTTTATAGAATAAAATCATGCCCAAATAAATGTTATTGTGATGGGGTTAGTCTTTGAGCGCAGGCCTTATAGAAAACATTCATCCAGGGCCTTTAATAAATAAAATCATGCCCACATAAGTGTTATTGTGATGGGGTTAGTCTGTGAGCGCGAGCCTTATAGAAAACATTCATCCAGGGCCTTTATTAAATAAAATCATGCCCAATAAGGTGTTACTGTGTAGGGTTAGTCTGTGAGCGCAGGCCCTTTGTAAAACATTCATCCAGGGCCTTTATTAAATAATATCATGCCCAAATAAGTGTTATTGTGATGGGGTTAGTCTGTGAGCGCAGGCCTTATAGAAAACATTCATCCAGGGCCTTTTTTAAATAAAATCATGCCCAAATAAGTGTTATTGTGATGGGGTTAGTCTGTGAGCGCGAGCCTTATAGAAATCATTCATCCAGGGCCTTTATAGAATAAAATCATGCCCAATAAGGTGTTACTGTGTAGGGCTAGTCTGTGAGCGCAGGCCCTTTGTAAAACATTCATCCAGGGCCTTTATTAAATAATATCATGCCCAAATAAGTGTTATTGTGATGGGGTTAGTCTGTGAGCGCAGGCCTTATAGAAAACATTCATCCAGGGCCTTTATTAAATAAAATCATGCCCAAATAAGTGTTATTGTGATGGGGTTAGTCTGTGAGCGCAGGCCTTATAGAAAACATTCATCCAGGGCCTTTATAGAATAAAATCATGCCCAAATAAGTGTTATTGTGATGGGGTTAGTCTGTGAGCGCAGGCCTTATAGAAAACATTCCTCCAGGGCCTTTATTAAATAAAATCATGCCCACATAAGTGTTATTGTGATGGGGTTAGTCTGTGAGCGCAGGCCTTATAGAAAACATTCATCCAGGGCCTTTTTAAATAAAATCATGCCCAAAAAAGTGTTTATGTGATGGGGTTAATCTGTGAGCACAGGCCTTATAGAAATCATTCATCCAGGGCCTTTATTAAATAAAATCATGCCCAAATAAGTGTTTATGTGATGGGGTTAATCTGTGAGCACAGGCCTTATAGAAATCATTCATCCAGGGCCTTTATTAAATAAAATCATGCCCAAATAAGTGTTTATGTGATGGGGTTAATCTGTGAGCACAGGCCTTATAGAAATCATTCATCCAGGGCCTTTATTAAATAAAATCATGCCCAAATAAGTGTTATTGTGATGGGGTTAGTCTGTGAGCGCAGGGCTTATATAGAAAACATTCATCCAGGGCCTTTATAGAATAAAATCATGCCCACATAAGTGTTATTGTGATGGGGTTAGTCTGTGAGCGCAGGCCTTATAGAAAACATTCATCCAGGGCCTTTATAGAATAAAATCATGCCCAAATAAGTGTTATTGTGATGGGGTTAGTCTGTGAGCGCAGGCCTTATAGAAAACATTCATCCAGGGCCTTTATAGAATAAAATCATGCCCAATAAGGTGTTACTGTGTAGGGTTAGTCTGTGAGCGCAGGCCCTTTGTAAAACATTCATCCAGGGCGAGAATTAAATAAAACGATGCCCATTAAAGTGTTACTGCGCTAAGTTAATGTGTGAGCCCAGGCCCTTTGGAAAATTGAAATCCAGACACGGGGTTCGGGAAATGTGTGTCCGAGAAGTCGCACGTAACCCGGACTTGATCGGCTGTAACGAGCGCCTGGATGTGTGGACTTAGGTTTTGAACGCTTAAAAATTTCTCCAGGGAGGCCGGGTCGAGTGGGAAAGCGCCCGAGAAGTCGCACATAACCCGCCGAGATCGGCTGAAATATGCGCCTGGATGTCTGGACTTAGGTTTTGAAAGCAAAAAATTTCTCCAGGGTGGCGGGGTCGAGTGGGAAAGCGCCCGAGAAGTCGCACTTAACCCGGACGAGATCGGCTGAAATATGCGCTTGATGATTTTCGCTTTCAAAATTGCACTAAGTCCAACTTCGGGAAAGGTCCGACTTCCATACCCTCCGAGGCTCCGAGTCAGGCCGACCGAGAGGCCTCTTCCCGGGCACGATTCAAATTTCACCGCGACCCGGAGGTGGCCGCTACCCAGGAGCAACTTTTACATCATCAACTTTTTTTTTTTTTTTTTTTTTTTTTTTTTCTAAAAACTCTGAAATTGTGAAATTGTGCCCGCGCTACGCTGCTTTAACGGGCGAGTCTGTGAGCGCAGGCCTTGTAGAAAACATTCATCCAGGGCCTTTAATAAATAAAATCATACCCAAATCTGTGTTATTGTGACGGGTTAGTCTGTGAGCGCAGGCCTTATGGAAAACATTCATCGAGGGCCTTTATTAAATAAAATCATGCCCAATAAAGAGTTAATGGGTCGGGTTAGTCTGTGAGCGCAGGCCTTATAGAAAAACATTTTTCCAGGGCCTTTATTAAATAAAATCACGCCCAATAAAGAGTTACTGTGTCGGGTTAGTCTGTGAGGGCAGGCCTTAAAGAAAACTGTCATCCAGGGCCTTTATTAAATAAAATCATGCCCATAAGAGCGTTATTGTAACGGGGTTAGTCAGTGAGCGCAGGGCTTATAGAAACCATTTTTTCCAGGGCCTTTTTAAATACAATCATGCCCAATAAAGCGCATTGTGTCGGGTTAGTCTGTGAGCGCAGGCCTTATAGAAAACATTTTTCCAGGGCCTTTATTAAGTAAAATCATGCCCAACAAAGAGTTACTGTGTCGGGTTAGTCTGTGAGCGCAGGCCTTATAGAAAACATTTTTTCCAGGGCCTTTATTAAATAAAATCATGCCCAAATATGTGTTATTGTGATGGGGTTAGTCTGTGAGCGCAGGCCTTAAAGAAAACTGTCATCCAGGGCCTTTATTAAATACAATCATGCCCATAAGAGTGTTATTGTAACGGGGTTAGTCTGTGAGCGCAGGCCTTAAAGAAAACATTTATCCAGGGCCTTTATTAAATAAAATCATGCCCAATAAAGCGCTACTGTGTCGGGTTAGTCTGTGAGCGCAGGCCTTATAGAAAACATTTTTCCAGGGCCTTTATTAAATAAAATCATGCCCAAATATGTGTTATTGTGATGGGGTTAGTCTGTGAGCGCAGGCCTTAAAGAAAACTGTCATCCAGGGCCTTTATTAAATACAATCATGCCCATAAGAGTGTTATTGTAACGGGGTTAGTCTGTGAGCGCAGGCCTTAAAGAAAACATTTATCCAGGGCCTTTATTAAATAAAATCATGCCCAAATAAGTGCTATTGTGATGGGGTTAGTCTGTGACCCCAGGCCCTGTGTAAAACTGTCACCCAGGGCCTTTATAGAGTAAAAATCATGCCCAATAAGGTTAGGTTAGGGTTAGTTAGGTTAGGTTAGGTTAGGTTAGGCCAGGCCAGGTTAGGTTAGGGTTAGGTTAGGTTAGGTTAGGTTAGGTTAGGCTAGGGGGCCTTTAGGCCAGGGCCAGGTTAGGTTACTGGTTAGGTTAGGTTAGGTTAGGTTAGGTTAGGGCTAGGCCAGGCTAGGTTAGGTTAGGTTAGGTTAGGTTAGGTTAGGTTAGGTTAGGTTAGGTTAGGTTAGGTTAGGTTAGATTAGGTTAGGCCAGGTTAGGTTAGGTTAGGTTAGGTTAGTCTGTGAGCGCGGGCCTTATAGAAAACATTCATCCAGGGCCTTTATTAAATAAAATCATGCCCACCAAGTGTTATTGTGATGGGGTTAGTCTGTGAGCGCAGGCCTTATAGAAAACATTCATCCAGGGCCTTTATAGAATAAAATCATGCCCAAATAAATGTTATTGTGATGGGGTTAGTCTTTGAGCGCAGGCCTTATAGAAAACATTCATCCAGGGCCTTTATTAAATAAAATCATGCCCAAATAAGTGTTATTGTGATGGGGTTAGTCTGTGAGCGCAGGCCTTATAGAAAACATTCATCCAGGGCCTCTATTAAATAAAATCATGCCCAATAAGGTGTTACTGTGTAGGGTTAGTCTGTGAGCGCAGGCCCTTTGTAAAACATTCATCCAGGGCCTTTATTAAATAATATCATGCCCAAATAAGTGTTATTGTGATGGGGTTAGTCTGTGAGCGCAGGCCTTATAGAAAACATTCATCCAGGGCCTTTATTAAATAAAATCATGCCCAAATAAGTGTTATTGTGATGGGGTTAGTCTGTGAGCGCAGGCCTTATAGAAAACATTCATCCAGGGCCTTTATAGAATAAAATCATGCCCAAATAAGTGTTATTGTGATGGGGTTAGTCTGTGAGCGCAGGCCTTATAGAAAACATTCCTCCAGGGCCTTTATTAAATAAAATCATGCCCACATAAGTGTTATTGTGATGGGGTTAGTCTGTGAGCGCAGGCCTTATAGAAAACATTCATCCAGGGCCTTTATTAAATAAAATCATGCCCAAATAAGTGTTTATGTGATGGGGTTAATCTGTGAGCTCAGGCCTTATAGAAATCATTCATCCAGGGCCTTTATTAAATAAAATCATGCCCAAATAAGTGTTATTGTGATGGGGTTAGTCTGTGAGCGCAGGCCTTATAGAAAACATTCATCCAGGGCCTTTTTTAAATAAAATCATGCCCAAAAAGTGTTTATGTGATGGGGTTAATCTGTGAGCACAGGGCTTATATAGAAAACATTCATCCAGGGCCTTTATTAAATAAAATCATGCCCAAATAAGTGTTATTGTGATGGGGTTAGTCTGTGAGCGCAGGCCTTATAGAAAACATTCATCCAGGGCCTTTTTAAATAAAATCATGCCCAAATAAGTGTTTATGTGATGGGGTTAATCTGTGAGCACAGGCCTTATAGAAATCATTCATCCAGGGCCTTTATTAAATAAAATCATGCCCAAATAAGTGTTTATGTGATGGGGTTAATCTGTGAGCACAGGCCTTATAGAAATCATTCATCCAGGGCCTTTATTAAATAAAATCATGCCCACATAAGTGTTATTGTGATGGGGTTAGTCTGTGAGCGCAGGCCTTATAGAAAACATTCATCCAGGGCCTTTTTTAAATAAAATCATGCCCAAAAAAGTGTTTATGTGATGGGGTTAATCTGTGAGCACAGGGCTTATATAGAAAACATTCATCCAGGGCCTTTATTAAATAAAATCATGCCCAAATAAGTGTTATTGTGATGGGGTTAGTCTGTGAGCGCAGGCCTTATAGAAAACATTCATCCAGGGCGAGAATGAAATAAAACGATGCCCATTAAAGTGTTACTGCGTTAGGGTTAATGTGTGAGCCCAGGCCCTTTGGAAAATTGAAATCCAGACACGGGGTTCGTAAATGTGTGCCCGAGAAGTCGCCTTAACCCGGCCTTGATCGGCTGTAACGAGCGCCTGGATGTCTGGACGAGGTTTTGAACGCTTAAAAATCCTCCAGGGTGGAGGGGGTCGAGTGGGAAAGCTGCCCCCGAGAAGTCGCGACTTTTAACCCGCCGAGATCGGCTGAATTATGCGCCTGGATGTCTGGACTTAGGTTTTGAACGCTTAAAAATACCTCCAGGGTGGAGGGGGTCGAGTGGGAAAGCGCCCGAGAAGTCGACTTAACCCGCCGAGATCGCCTGAAATATGCGCCTGGATGTTTGGACTTAGGTTTTGAAAGCAAAAAAATCCTCCAGGGTGGCGGGGTCGAGTGGGAAAGCGGCCCGGGAAGTCGACTTAACCCGCCGAGATCGCCTGAAATATGCGCCTGGATGTTTGGACTTAGGTTTTGAAAGCAAAAAATCTCTCCAGGGTGGCGGGGTCGAGTGGGAAAGCGCCCGGGAAGTCGCACTTAACCCGCCGAGATCGCCTGAAATATGCGCCTGGATGTTTGGACTTAGGTTTTGAAAGCAAAAAATTCTCCAGGACGGCGGGGTCGAGTGGAAAGCGCCCGAGAAGTCGCACTTAACCCGCCGAGATCGCCTGAAATATGCGCCTGGATGTTTGGACTTAGGTTTTGAAAGCAAAAAAATCCTCCAGGGTGGCGGGGTCGAGTGGGAAAGCGTCCCGAAGTCGACTTAACCCGCCGAGATCGCCTGAAATATGCGCCTGGATGTTTGGACTTAGGTTTTGAAAGCAAAAAAATCCTCCAGGGTGGCGGGGTCGAGTGGGAAAGCGCCCGAAGTCGACTTAACCCGCCGAGATCGCCTGAAATATGCGCCTGGATGTTTGGACTTAGGTTTTGAAAGCAAAAAAATTTCTCCAGGACGGCGGGGTCGAGTGGGAAAGCGCCCGAGAAGTCGCACTTAACCCGCCGAGATCGCCTGAAATATGCGCCTGGATGTTTGGACTTAGGTTTTGAAAGCAAAAAAATCCTCCAGGGTGGCGGGGTCGAGTGGGAAAGCGCCCGAAAGTCGCGACTTAACCCGCCGAGATCGCCTGAAATATGCGCCTGGATGTTTGGACTTAGGTTTTGAAAGCAAAAATTTCTCCAGGACGGCGGGGTCGAGTGGGAAAGCGCCCGAGAAGTCGACTTAACCCGCCGAGATCGCCTGAAATATGCGCCTGGATGTTTGGACTTAGGTTTTGAAAGCAAAAAAATCCTCCAGGGTGGCGGGGTCGAGTGGGAAAGCGCCCGAAGTCGCACTTAACCCGCCGAGATCGCCTGAAAATATGCGCCTGGATGTTTGGACTTAGGTTTTGAAAGCAAAAAATTTCTCCAGGACGGCGGGGGTCGAGGGGAAAGCGCCCGAGAAGTCGCACTTAACCCGCCGAGATCGCTGAAATATGCGCCTGGATGTTTGGACTTAGGTTTTGAAAGCAAAAAAATCTCCAGGGTGGCGGGGTCGAGTGGGAAGCGCCCGAAGTCGCACTTAACCCGCCGAGATCGCCTGAAATATGCGCCTGGATGTTTGGACTTAGGTTTTGAAAGCAAAAAAATCCTCCAGGGTGGCGGGGTCGAGTGGGAAAGCGCCCGAGAAGTCGACTTAACCCGCCGAGATCGGGCTGGATGAAGCGCCTGGATGTCTGGACTTAGGTTTTGAAAGCAAAAAATTTCTCCAGGACGGCGGGGTCGAGGGGAAAGCGTCCGAAGGCGACTTAACCCGGACTCGATCGGTCGGATGAAGCGCCTGGATGTTTGGACTTAGGTTTTGAACGAAAAAATTTCTCCAGGACGGCGGGGTCGAGTGGGAAAGCGTCCGAAGGCGACTTAACCCGGACTCGATCGGGTCGGATGAAGCGCCTGGATGTTTGGACTTAGGTTTTGAACGCAAAAATTTCTCCAGGACGGCGGGGGTCGAGTGGGAAAGCGTCCGAAGGCGACTTAACCCGGACTCGATCGGTCGGATGAAGCGCCTGGATGTTTGGACTTAGGTTTTGAACGAAAAAATTTCTCCAGGACGGCGGGGTCGAGGGAAAGCGCCCGAAGGCGCACTTAACCCGGACTCGATCGGTCGGATGAAGCGCCTGGATGTTTGGACTTAGGTTTTGAACGCAAAAATTTCTCCAGGACGGCGGGGGTCGAGTGGGAAAGCGCCCGAAGGCGACTTAACCCGGACTCGATCGGTCGGATGAAGCGCCTGGATGTTTGGACTTAGGTTTTGAACGCAAAAATTTCTCCAGGACGGCGGGGGGTCGAGTGGGAAAGCGTCCGAAGGCGACTTAACCCGGACTCGATCGGTCGGATGAAGCGCCTGGATGTTTGGACTTAGGTTTTGAACGAAAAAATTCCTCCAGGACGGCGGGGGTCGATTGGGAAAGCGCCCGAAGGCGACTTAACCCGACTCGATCGGTCGGATGAAGCGCCTGGATGATTTTCGCTTCAAAATTGCACTAAGTCCAACTTCGGGAAAGGTCCGACTTCCATACCTCCGAGGCTCCGAGTCAGGCCGACCGAGAGGCCTCCTCCCGGCATGATTCAAATTTTCCCGCGACCCTGGAGGTGGCCGCTTACAGGAGCAACTTTTACATGGGTACACGATTTCGTGAACGCGTGTTTTTGTGGACTTAGTCTCTGAGCGAAAAAAAGTCGAAAACGACTAAGTCCATATCGACTTAGGTTTTGAACGCACCTTTCTGAAGCTCCGGGCGAGGGAGCTATCGAACGCTTCACCTGAAACACGGACACAGACGCCGAGAGAGAGGACGCTCGACGGCGAGCGCCCCCTCGCCCGGAACGTGATCGATTGAGCGCCAAAGCGCTTCTAGCCTAGACCCCACCTCCCAGCCCCGCTGGCCGCTATGGGTCGGGAGTGCCTGGCAGGGGCACGGCGCGGCAATGGGTTTACGCTTGGGCTTTGACAGCACGCCGCGCCCGGCAATTTGGACGCTCGTTACGAGCAGGCCCCCTCAGCCCGGAGGGAAGGCGCCGAACCTTCGGAGGAGGCCTAGACGGCCGGTCAGAGCGCAGAGGTCCGCCACCGGGCGGGCGGAGGGGCAGAACGCGACGCGTCCCGGCGACGCCGCGGCGGGTACCCCCCCGTCCCCGTGAAACACACTTTTCCGAGCGTCGGCCGCGATCCCAGCGGCCACCCACCCCGAAAAACGGCGACCCCGCCGGGGGAAGGTTCGAGCCGCGCGTCGCCCCTATGAGCGGCCGGTCTTAGCCGAGGGTCCAAGCGGGTCTGCCCAGGCCCTCCTCAGGCGGACTGAGACCCGTGTGTAGGCAAAAACGCGCCGCGCCGGTTGGTCCCTACGACCCACAGGGGTTACCTGGTTGATCCTGCCAGTAACATATGCTGCTTGTCTCAAAGATTAAGCCATGCAGGTCTAAGTGCACACGGCCGGTACAGTGAAACTGCGAATGGCTCATTAAATCAGTTATGGTCCCTTTGATCGCTCCACCCGGTACTTGGATAACTGTGGCAATTCCAGAGCTAATACATGCAAACGAGCGCCGACCGGGCCGACCGCCTCTCGCTGGGGCGGAGGCTAGGACGCGCGCATTTATCAGATCCAAAACCCATCCGGGCCCCCCGGGGGGATCCGTCCTCCCGGACCCGGTACCTTTGGTGACTCTAGATAACCTCGGGCCGATCGCCGCCTTCCGCGGCGGCGACGATTCATTCGAGTGTCTGCCCTATCAACTTTCGATGGTACATCAGGCGCCTACCATGGTGACCACGGGTGACGGGGAATCAGGGTTCGATTCCGGAGAGGGAGCCTGAGAAACGGCTACCACATCCAAGGAAGGCAGCAGGCGCGCAAATTACCCATTTCCGACTCGGAGAGGTAGTGACGGTGGTCAACAATACAGGTCTCTTTCGAGGCCCTGTAATTGGAATGAGCGTATCTTAAACACATGGGCGAGGACCCATTGAGGGCAAGTCTGGTGCCAGCAGCCGCGTAATTCCAGCTCCAATAGCGTATATTAAAGTTGCTGCAGTTAAAAGCTCGTGAGTTGATCTCGGGATCTGGCTGGCGGTCCGCCGAGAGGCGAGCCACCGCCCGTCCCAGGTCCCTGCCTCGAGGCGCCCCCCGGATGCCCTTGGCTGGGTGTCCGGTCCGAGGGGCCCAAAGCGCTTACTTTGAAAAATTAGAGTGTTCAAAGCAGGCCGAGCGTCGCCGCTGAATACCGCAGCTAGGAATAATGGAATAGGACTCGGTTCTATTTTGTGGGTTTCTGAACCCGGAGCCATGATTAAGAGGACGGCCGGGGCATTCGATTGCGCCGCTAGAGGTGAAATTCTTGACCGGCGCAAGACGGACGAAAAGCGAAAGCATTTGCCAAGAATGTTTTCATTAATCAAGAACGAAAGTCGGAGGTTCAAGATCGATCAGATACCGCCGTAGTTCCGACCAGAACGATGCCGACCCGCGATCCGGGCGGCGTTATTCCCATGACCCGCTGGCAGCGTATGGAAACCACGAGTCTTTGGGTTCCGGGGAGTATGGTTGCAAAGCTGAAACTTAAAGGAATTGACGGAAGGGCACCACCAGGAGTGGAGCCTGCGGCTTAATTTGACTCAACACGGAAACCTCACCCGCCCGGACACGGAAAGGATTGACAGATTGATAGCTCTTTCTCGATTCTGTGGGTGGTGGTGCATGGCCGTTTTAGTTGGTGGAGCGATTTGTCTGGTTCATTCCGATAACGAACGAGACTGGCTTACAAATAGTGGCGCGCCACTTGGGTCGGCGCCAAAACTTCTTAGGGACAAGTGGCGCTCAGCCACGCGAGATGGAGCAATAACAGGTCTGTGATGCCCTTAGATGTCCGGGCTGCACGCGCTTACAATGGGCGGATCAGCGCAGGTCTACCCTGCGCCGAGAGGCGCGGGTAACCCGCTGAACCCCGCCGTGATCGGGACTGGGGATTGAAACTATTTCCCATCAACGAGGAATTCCCAGTAAGCGCGGTCATAAGCTCGCTGATTAAGTCCCTGCCCTTGTACACACCGCCCGGCCGCTACTACCGATTGGATGGTTTAGTGAGGTCTCGGACCGCCCCGCTGGCCCTCGCGGGCTGGCGGAGCGCCGGGAAGACGATCAAACTTGACTATCTAGAGGAAGTAAAAGTCGTGAATAAGGTTTCCGTGAGGTGAACCCGCGGAAGGATCATTATCGCCCGCCCGATCCAAAGCGAAACCAGCCCGGCGGGGGAGGCCTAGCCCACCTCCCCGCCTCAAGCCCCGGTGCGCGGCAGAGGCCGGCGGCCCGGGCGCGCCTCCTCCGGAGCACCGAAGCGAAAGCGCAGAGCGCGATAAGAAAAAAAAAAAAAAAAAAAAGGAACTTGACTGTCGCTGCAGACTGGCGGCCCCGCTTCCAGCGGCGGGGGCTGAGCCGGGCCCTGGCGGGTACCCGCACGCCTCCGGGACCGTGGTTCAAAGTCTCTCCCGCGAAGGAGGGGCGCCTGTCCGGGTAAAAACCTCTATCCTATTTTACTTATGATCCAGCGGCCGTGGCCCGAGAGGTCTGCCGCTCAAAACCCAAGACGGCAAAAGAACCGCACAAAACCTAAGACGGCGCGAGAGAGAGAGATCCGCGAGAAGGGGAACGCTGCTCTCTGGGAGGCTTGACGCACCTCCCGCGGAGGCTTGAGCAACCTACCGCGAGCGCCCATGACTGTCGCCAGACTCGGGCGGGCCCCTGCTTTCCAGCGCCGGGGGGCCGAGCCGGGGCCCTGGCGGGTACCCGCACGGCCTCCGGGACCGTGGGTTCAAAGTCTCCTCCCGCGAAGGAGGGGCGCCCGTCCGGGGTAAAAAAACCTCTATCCTATTTTACTCTATGATCCAGCGGCCGTGGCCCGAGAGGTCTGCCGCTCAAAAACCCAAAACGGCAAAAGAACCGCACAAAAACCTAAGGCGGAGAGAGAGAGAGAGAGATCCGAGAGAACTTGACTGTCGCTGCACTCGGGCGGGCCCCTGCTTTCCAGCGGCGGGGGGCCGAGCCGGGGCCCTGGCGGGTACCCGCACGGCCTCCGGGACCGTGGGTTCAAAGTCTCCTCCCGCGAAGGAGGGGCGCCCGTCCGGGTAAAAAAACCTCTATCCTATTTTACTCTATGATCCAGCGGCCGTGGCCCGAGAGGTCTGCCGCGCAAAAACCCAAAACGGCAAAAGAACCGCACAAAAACCTAAGGCGGAGAGAGAGAGAGAGAGATCCGAGAGAACTTGACTGTCGCTGCACTCGGCGGGCCCCCCTGCTTTCCAGCGGCGGGGGGCCGAGCCGGGGCCCTGGTGGGTACCCGCACGGCCTCCGGGACCGTGGGTTCAAAGTCTCCTCCCGCGAAGGAGGGGCGCCCGTCCGGGGTAAAAAAACCTCTATCCTATTTTACTCTATGTTCCAGCGGCCGTGGCCCGAGAGGTCTGCCGCTCAAACATCCAAGACGGCAAAAGAACCGCACAAAAACCTAAGACGAAGCGGAGAGAGGGATCCGCGAGAAGGGAACGCCGTTCCCCTGGGAGGCTTGACGCACCTCCCGCGGAGGCTTGAGCAACCTACCGCGAGCGCCCCACCCCCTTGGCACGGGGTGGGGGCCGAGGCCGCGAGCCTCTGAAAGACTTTGCTTTGCCAACCCCCGGCGGGTACCCAGCAGGCCTTCGGGACCGTGGGTTCGAAGTCCCCTCTCGCTGGGGCGCCACCGGGAACGACCCTTTGTATTTTTGAACCCACACAAGCCTGTGCAGTTCGGCCTCGCCTCCGGGCGCTAAACTCAAACGCAGTACGACTCTTAGCGGTGGATCACTCGGCTCGTGCGTCGATGAAGAACGCAGCCAGCTGCGAGAACTAATGTGAATTGCAGGACACATCGATCATCGACACTTCGAACGCACTTTGCGGCCCCGGGTCCGTCCCGGGCCACGCCTGTCTGAGGGTCGCTTTCCCATCGATCGGGACCTCCGGGTCCCGCGGCTGGAGCGTCGCAGGGGGCTTCCCGCCCCTCCGCCCTCCTGGTGCAGACCGCCACGGGCACGCCTCTCGGCGGAGTCGAGCGCCCCGGCTTCCTCCCACGAGGGGGGGAGGTCGGCGTCCCCCCAGGCGTCTGGGACCGAGCGGCGTCCTCCTCTCGGCGGCTTCCGTGGGTGTTCGCCACCTCCGCCGCTCGCCGACGTGGACCCCCGCCCTCCGCCCGGACGCCCGCGCGTAACGGGAGGTTCGCGCCCGCCTCGCCTCTCGGCGCCCCTGCCCGGCGCGCGAACGAGACCTGTTCAGGCCAGCCCGCAGCAGCAGCAGCGCGCGCGGCGCTCCCAACCCATATCCGACAACGACCTCAGATCAGACGCAGACGACCCGCTGAATTTAAGCATATTACTAAGCGGAGGAAAAGAAACTAACAAGGATTCTCAGTAGCGGCGAGCGAAGAGGGAAGAGCCCAGCGCCGACCCCGCCCCGGCCACGGCGGCGTAGGGACATGTGGCGCGAGAAGACCGCTTTCTCGGCGCGGGTCGGGGGCCCAAGTCCTTCTGATGGAGGCTTAGCCCGTGGACGGTGTGAGGCCGGTAGCAGGCCCTCCCCGCCGGGTGCGGTTCTTCTCGAGTCGGGTTGCTTGGGAATGCAGCCCAAAGCGGGTGGTAAACTCCATCTATACAAATACCGCACGAGACCGATAGTCGACAAGTACCGTGAGGGAAAGTTGAAAAGAACTTTGAAGAGAGAGTTCAACAGGGCGTGAAACCGCTAAGAGGTAAACGGGTGGGGTCCGCACGGTCTGCCCGAGGATTCAGC
>NW_025047683.1:2952121-2969337 GCF_018831695.1 Puntigrus tetrazona | reverse complement strand
ATGCCCAATTAAGTGTTATTGTGATGGGGTTAGTCTGTGAGCACCAGGCCTTATAAGAAAGCACATTACCATTCATCCAGGGCCTTTATAGAGAATAAATCATGCCCAAATAAATGTTATGTGTGATAGGGTTAGTCTTTGAGCGCAGGCCTTATAGTAAACATTCATCAGGGCCTTTATTAAATAAAATCATGCCCAAATAAGTGTTATTGTGATGAAGGGTTAGTCTGTGGCGCAGGCCTTATAAACATTCATCCAGGGCCTCTATTAAATAAAATCATGCCCAATAAGGTGTTACTGTGTGGGGTTAGTCTGTGGCGCAGGCCTTATGTAAAACATTCATCCAGGGCCTTTATTAAATAATATCATGCCCAAATAAGTGTTATTGTGATGGGGTTAGTCTGTGAGCGCAGGCCTTATAAAAACATTCATCAGGGCCTTTATTAAATAAAATCATGCCCAAATAAGTGTTATTGTGATGGGGTTAGTCTGTGAGCGCAGGCCTTATAGAAAACATTCATCCAGGGCCTTTATAGAATAAAATCATGCCCAAATAAGTGTTATTGTGATGGGGTTAGTCTGTGGCGCAGGCCTTATAGAAAACATTCCTCAGGGCCTTTATTAAATAAAATCATGCCCACATAAGTGTTATTGTGATGGGGTTAGTCTGTGAGCGCAGGCCTTATAGAAAACATTCATCAGGGCCTTTATTAAATAAAATCATGCCCAAATAAGTGTTTATGTGATGGGGTTAATCTGTGGCTCAGGCCTTATAGAAATCATTCATCCAGGGCCTTTATTAAATAAAATCATGCCCAAATAAGTGTTATTGTGATGGGGTTAGTCTGTGGCGCAGGCCTTATAGAAAACATTCATCAGGGCCTTTTTTAAATAAATCATGCCCAAAAAAGTGTTTATGTGATGGAGGTTAATCTGTGAGCACAGGGCTTATAGAAAACATTCATCCAGGGCCTTTATTAAATAAAATCATGCCCAAATAAGTGTTATTGTGATGGGAGGTTAGTCTGTGGCGCAGGCCTTATAGAAAACATTCATCCAGGGCCTTTTTAAATAAAATCATGCCCATAAAGTGTTATTGTAACGGGGTTAGTCTGTGGCGCAGGCCTTAAAAGAAAACATTTATCCAGGGCCTTTATTAAATAAAATCATGCCCAATAAAGCGTTACTGTGTCAGGTTAGTCTGTGGCGCAGGCCTTATAGAAAACATTTTTCCAGGGCCTTTATTAAATAAAATCATGCCCAATAAAAGCGTTACTGTGTCGGGTTAGTCTGTGGCGCGCAGGCCTTATAGAAAACATTTTTCCAGGGCCTTTATTAAGTAAATCATGCCCAACAAAAAGTTACTGTGTGGGTTAGTCTGTGGCGCAGGCCTTAAAGAAAACTGTCATCAGGGCCTTTATTAAATAAAATCATGCCCATAAGAGTGTTATTATGTGAGGTTAGTCAGTGAAGCGCAGTGCTTATAGAAAACATTTTCCAGGGCCTTTATTAAATAAAATCACGCCCAATAAAGCGTTACTGTGTCGGAGTTAGTCTGTAGCGCAGGCCTTATAGAAAAACATTTTCCAGGGCCTTTATTAAATAAAATCACGCCCAATAAGAGTTACTGTGTGGGTTAGTCTGTGAGGGTAGGCCTTAAAAAAACTGTCATCCAGGGCCTTAATTAAATAAAATCATGCCCATAAAAGTGTTATTATGCGATGAGGGGTTAGTCAGTGGCGCAGGCCTTATAGAAAACATTCATCGAGGGCCTTTATTAAATAAAATCATGCCCAATAAAGAGTTACTGTGTGGGAGGTCAGTCTGTGGCGCAGGCCTTATAGAAAAACATTTCCAGGGCCTTTATTAAATAAAATCACGCCCAATAAAAGAGTTACTGTGTCGGGTTAGTCTGTGGCGCAGGCCTTATAGAAAAACATTCATGAGGGCCTTTATTAAATAAAATCACGCCCAATAAAGCGTTACTGTGTCGGGTTAGTCTGTGAGGCAGGCCTTATAGAAAAACATTCATCGAGGGCCTTTATTAAATAAAATCATGCCCAATAAAGAGTTACTGTGTCGGGTTAGTCTGTGAGGGCAGGCCTTATACAAAACATTCATCGAGGGCCTTTATTAAATAAAATCATGCCCAATGAAGAGTTACTGTGTGGGGTTAGTCTGTGGCGCAGGCCTTATAGAAAACATTCATCAGGGCCTTTATTAAATACAATCATGCCCAATAAAGCGTTAATGTGTCGGGTTAGTCTGTGAGCGCAGGCCTTAGAAAACTGTCATCAGGGCCTTTATTAAATAAAATCATGCCCATACAAAGCGTTATTGTGCAGGGGGTTAGTCAGTGAGCGCAGGGCTTATAGAAACCATTTTTTCCAGGGCCTTTTTAAATACAATCATGCCCAAATATGTGTTATTGTGATGGGGTTAGTCTGTGGCGCAGGCCTTAAAAAAACTGTCATCAGGGCCTTTATTAAATACAATCATGCCCATAAGAGTGTTATTATGAGGGGTTAGTCTGTGGCGCAGGCCTTAAAGAAAACATTTATCCAGGGCCTTTATTAAATAAAATCATGCCCAATAAAGCGTTACTGTGTCGGGTTAGTCTGTGGCGCAGGCCTTATAGAAAACATTTTCCAGGGCCTTTATTAAATAAAATCATGCCCAAATATGTGTTATTGTGATGGGGTTAGTCTGTGGCGCAGGCCTTAAGAAAACTGTCATCAGGGCCTTTATTAAATACAATCATGCCCATAAGAGTGTTATTATGCAGGAGGTTAGTCTGTGGCGCAGGCCTTAAAGAAAACATTTATCAGGGCCTTTATTAAATAAAATCATGCCCAATAAAGCGTTACTGTGTCGGGTTAGTCTGTGGCGCAGGCCTTATAGAAAACATTTTCAGGGCCTTTATTAAATAAAATCATGCCCAAATATGTGTTATTGTGATGGGGTTAGTCTGTGAGCGCAGGCCTTAAAGAAAACTGTCATCAGGGCCTTTATTAAATACAATCATGCCCAATAAAGCGTTACTGTGTCGGGTTAGTCTGTGGCGCAGGCCTTATAGAAAACATTCAATCAGGGCCTTTATTAAATAAAATCATGCCCAAATAAGTGCTATTGTGATGGGGTTAGTCTGTGACCCCAGGCCCTGTGTAAAACTGTCACCCAGGGCCTTTATAGAGTAAAATCATGCCCAATAAGGTTAGGGTTAGGAGGGTTAGGGTTAGGGTTAGGGTTAGGGTTAGGGTTAGGGCTAGGGTTAGGGTTAGGGTTAGGGTTAGGGTTAGGGTTAGGGTTAGGGCTGGGGCTAGGGCTGGGGTTAGGGTTAGGGTTAGGGTTAGGGTTAGGGTTAGGGTTAGGGCTAGGAGCTAGGGCTGGGGTTAGGGTTAGGGTTAGGGTTAGGGTTAGGGTTAGGGCTAGGGTTAGGGTTAGGGTTAGGGTTAGGGTTAGGGGTTAGGATTAGGGTTAGGGGCTAGGGTTAGGGTTAGGGTTAGGGTTAGGGGTTAGTCTGTGGCCGTGGGCCTTATAGAAAACATTCATCCAGGGCCTTTATTAAATAAAATCATGCCCAATTAAGTGTTATTGTGATGGGGTTAGTCTGTGGCGCAGGCCTTATAGAAAACATTCATCAGGGCCTTTATTAAATAAAATCATGCCCAAATAAGTGTTATTGTGATGGGGTTAGTCTGTGGCGCAGGCCTTATAGAAAACATTCATCAGGGCCTTTATAGAATAAAATCATGCCCAAATAAATGTTATTGTGATGGGGTTAGTCTTTGGCGCAGGCCTTATAGAAAACATTCATCCAGGGCCTTTATTAAATAAAATCATGCCCAAATAAGTGTTATTGTGATGGGGTTAGTCTGTGGCGCAGGCCTTATAGAAAACATTCATCCAGGGCCTCTATTAAATAAAATCATGCCCAATAAGGTGTTACTGTGTAGGGTTAGTCTGTGGCGCAGGCCCTTTGTAAAACATTCATCAGGGCCTTTATTAAATAATATCATGCCCAAATAAGTGTTATTGTGATGGGGTTAGTCTGTGGCGCAGGCCTTATAGAAAAATTCATCCAGGGCCTTTATAGAATAAAATCATGCCCAAATAAATGTTATTGTGATGGGGTTAGTCTTTGGCGCAGGCCTTATAGAAAACATTCATCCAGGGCCTTTAATAAATAAAATCATGCCCACATAAGTGTTATTGTGATGGGGTTAGTCTGTGGCTTGAGCCTTATAGAAAACATTCATCAGGGCCTTTATTAAATAAAATCATGCCCAATAAGGTGTTACTGTGTAGGGTTAGTCTGTGAGCGCAGGCCCTTTGTAAAACATTCATCCAGGGCCTTTATTAAATAATATCATGCCCAAATAAGTGTTATTGTGATGGGGTTAGTCTGTGGCGCAGGCCTTATAGAAAACATTCATCAGGGCCTTTTTAAATAAAATCATGCCCAAATAAGTGTTATTGTGATGGGGTTAGTCTGTGGCCTTGAGCCTTATAGAAATCATTCATCCAGGGCCTTTATAGAATAAAATCATGCCCAATAAGGTGTTACTGTGTAGGGCTAGTCTGTGAGCGCAGGCCCTTTGTAAAACATTCATCAGGGCCTTTATTAAATAATATCATGCCCAAATAAGTGTTATTGTGATGGGGTTAGTCTGTGGCGCAGGCCTTATAGAAAACATTCATCAGGGCCTTTATTAAATAAAATCATGCCCAAATAAGTGTTATTGTGATGGGGTTAGTCTGTGGCGCAGGCCTTATAGAAAACATTCATCAGGGCCTTTATAGAATAAAATCATGCCCAAATAAGTGTTATTGTGATGGGGTTAGTCTGTGAGCGCAGGCCTTATAGAAAACATTCCTCCAGGGCCTTTATTAAATAAAATCATGCCCACATAAGTGTTATTGTGATGGGGTTAGTCTGTGGCGCAGGCCTTATAGAAAACATTCATCAGGGCCTTTTTAAATAAAATCATGCCCAAAAAGTGTTTATGTGATGGGGTTAATCTGTGAGCACAGGCCTTATAGAAATCATTCATCAGGGCCTTTATTAAATAAAATCATGCCCAAATAAGTGTTTATGTGATGGGGTTAATCTGTGAGCACAGGCCTTATAGAAATCATTCATCCAGGGCCTTTATTAAATAAAATCATGCCCAAATAAGTGTTTATGTGATGGGGTTAATCTGTGAGCACAGGCCTTATAGAAATCATTCATCCAGGGCCTTTATTAAATAAAATCATGCCCAAATAAGTGTTATTGTGATGGGGTTAGTCTGTGAGCGCAGGGCTTATATAGAAAACATTCATCCAGGGCCTTTATAGAATAAAATCATGCCCACATAAGTGTTATTGTGATGGGGTTAGTCTGTGGCGCAGGCCTTATAGAAAACATTCATCCAGGGCCTTTATAGAATAAAATCATGCCCAAATAAGTGTTATTGTGATGGGGTTAGTCTGTGAGCGCAGGCCTTATAGAAAACATTCATCAGGGCCTTTATAGAATAAAATCATGCCCAATAAGGTGTTACTGTGTAGGGTTAGTCTGTGGCGCAGGCCCTTTGTAAAACATTCATCCAGGCGAGAATTAAATAAAGCGATGCCCATTAAAGTGTTACTGCGTTGGGGTTAATGTGTGAGCCCAGGCCCTTTGGAAAATTGAAATCCAGACACGGGGTTCGTAAATGTGTGTCGAGAAGTCGCACGTAACCGGACTTGATCGGCTGTAACGAGCGCCTGGATGTGTGGACTTAGGTTTTGAGCGGCAAAAAATTTCCTCCAGGAGGCGCGGTCGAGTGGGAAAGCGTCGAGAAGTCGCACATAACCCGGCCGAGATCGGCTGAAATATGCGCCTGGATGTCTGGACTTAGGTTTTGAAAGCAAAAAAATTTCCTCCAGGGTGGCGGGGTCGAGTGGGAAAGCGTCGAGAAGTCGCACTTAACCGGACGAGATCGGCTGAAATATGCGCCTGGATGATTTTCGTTTGAAAATTGCACTAAGTCAACTTCAGGGGAAAGGTCCGACTTCCATACCCTCCGAGGCTCGAGTCAGGCCGACCGAGGCCTCTTCCGAGGAACACGATTCAAATTTCACGCGACCCGGAGGTGGCGTTTACCAGAACAACTTTTACATCAACTTTCGTCTGAAATATTTTTTTTTTTTTTTTTTTTTTTTTTTTTTTCTCTAAAAACTCTGAAATTCGTGCCCTGCAGCGTCGCTGCTGCTGAGGCGAGTCTGTGGCGCAGGCCTTTGTAGAAAACATTCATCAGGGCCTTTAATAAATAAAATCATACCCAAATCTGTGTTATTGTAGTGGGGTTAGTCTGTGAGCGCGCAGGCCTTATGGAAAACATTCATCGAGGGCCTTTATTAAATAAAATCATGCCCAATAAAGAGTTAATGGGTCAGGTTAGTCTGTGGCGCAGGCCTTATAGAAAAACATTTTCCAGGGCCTTTATTAAATAAAATCACGCCCAATAAAGAGTTACTGTGTCGGGTTAGTCTGTGAGGCAGGCCTTAAAGAAAACTGTCATCAGGGCCTTTATTAAATAAAATCATGCCCATAAGAGCGTTATTATATGCGGGGTTAGTCAGTGAGCGCAGGGCTTATAGAAACCATTTTTCCAGGGCCTTTTTAAATACAATCATGCCCAATAAAGCGTTACTGTGTGGGTTAGTCTGTGGCGCAGGCCTTATAGAAAACATTTTCCAGGGCCTTTATTAAGTAAATCATGCCCAACAAAGAGTTACTGTGTCGGGTTAGTCTGTGGCGCAGGCCTTATAGAAAACATTTTTCCAGGGCCTTTATTAAATAAAATCATGCCCAAATATGTGTTATTGTGATGGGGTTAGTCTGTGAGCGCAGGCCTTAAAGAAAACTGTCATCAGGGCCTTTATTAAATACAATCATGCCCATAAGAGTGTTATTATGCAGGGGTTAGTCTGTGGCGCAGGCCTTAAAGAAAACATTTATCAGGGCCTTTATTAAATAAAATCATGCCCAATAAAGCGTTACTGTGTGGGTTAGTCTGTGGCGCAGGCCTTATAGAAAACATTTTCCAGGGCCTTTATTAAATAAAATCATGCCCAAATATGTGTTATTGTGATGGGGTTAGTCTGTGGCGCAGGCCTTAAAGAAAACTGTCATCAGGGCCTTTATTAAATACAATCATGCCCATAAAGTGTTATTATAGTGAGGTTAGTCTGTAGCGCAGGCCTTAAAGAAAACATTTATCCAGGGCCTTTATTAAATAAAATCATGCCCAAATAAGTGCTATTGTGATGGGGTTAGTCTGTGACCCCAGGCCCTGTGTATAAACTGTCACCCAGGGCCTTTATAGAGTAAAATCATGCCCAATAAGGTTAGGGTTAGGGTTAGGGTTAGGGTTAGGGTTAGGGTTAGGGTTAGGGCTAGGGTTAGGGTTAGGGTTAGGGTTAGGGTTAGGGTTAGGGTTAGGGTTAGGGTTAGGGCTAGGGCTAGGGGCTGGGGTTAGGGTTAGGGTTAGGGTTAGGGTTAGGGTTAGGGTTAGGGTTAGGGCTGGGGCTAGGGCTAGGGTTAGGGTTAGGGTTAGGGTTAGGGTTAGGGTTAGGGCTAGGGTTAGGGTTAGGGTTAGGGTTAGGGGTTAGGATTAGGAGTTAGGGCTAGGGTTAGGGCTAGGGTTAGGGTTAGGGTTAGGGTTAGTCTGTGAGCGCGGGCCTTATAGAAAACATTCATCCAGGGCCTTTATTAAATAAAATCATGCCCAATTAAGTGTTATTGTGATGGGGTTAGTCTGTGAGCGCAGGCCTTATAGAAAACATTCATCAGGGCCTTTATAGAATAAAATCATGCCCAAATAAATGTTATTGTGATGGGGTTAGTCTTTGGCGCAGGCCTTATAGAAAACATTCATCCAGGGCCTTTATTAAATAAAATCATGCCCAAATAAGTGTTATTGTGATGGGGTTAGTCTGTGAGCGCAGGCCTTATAGAAAACATTCATCCAGGGCCTCTATTAAATAAAATCATGCCCAATAAGGTGTTACTGTGTAGGGTTAGTCTGTGGCGCAGGCCCTTTGTAAAACATTCATCAGGGCCTTTATTAAATAATATCATGCCCAAATAAGTGTTATTGTGATGGGGTTAGTCTGTGAGCGCAGGCCTTATAGAAAACATTCATCAGGGCCTTTATTAAATAAAATCATGCCCAAATAAGTGTTATTGTGATGGGGGTTAGTCTGTGGCGCAGGCCTTATAGAAAACATTCATCCAGGGCCTTTATAGAATAAAATCATGCCCAAATAAGTGTTATTGTGATGGGGTTAGTCTGTGGCGCAGGCCTTATAGAAAACATTCCTCCAGGGCCTTTATTAAATAAAATCATGCCCACATAAGTGTTATTGTGATGGGGTTAGTCTGTGAGCGCAGGCCTTATAGAAAACATTCATCAGGGCCTTTATTAAATAAAATCATGCCCAAATAAGTGTTTATGTGATGGGGTTAATCTGTGAGCTCAGGCCTTATAGAAATCATTCATCCAGGGCCTTTATTAAATAAAATCATGCCCAAATAAGTGTTATTGTGATGGGGTTAGTCTGTGAGCGCAGGCCTTATAGAAAACATTCATCAGGGCCTTTTTAAATAAAATCATGCCCAAAAAGTGTTTATGTGATGGGGTTAATCTGTGAGCACAGGGCTTATATAGAAAACATTCATCCAGGGCCTTTATTAAATAAAATCATGCCCAAATAAGTGTTATTGTGATGGGGTTAGTCTGTGGCGCAGGCCTTATAGAAAACATTCATCCAGGGCCTTTTTAAATAAAATCATGCCCAAATAAGTGTTTATGTGATGGGGTTAATCTGTGAGCACAGGCCTTATAGAAATCATTCATCCAGGGCCTTTATTAAATAAAATCATGCCCAAATAAGTGTTTATGTGATGGGGTTAATCTGTGAGCACAGGCCTTATAGAAATCATTCATCCAGGGCCTTTATTAAATAAAATCATGCCCACATAAGTGTTATTGTGATGGGGTTAGTCTGTGAGCGCAGGCCTTATAGAAAACATTCATCAGGGCCTTTTTAAATAAAATCATGCCCAAAAAGTGTTTATGTGATGGGGTTAATCTGTGAGCACAGGGCTTATATAGAAAACATTCATCCAGGGCCTTTATTAAATAAAATCATGCCCAAATAAGTGTTATTGTGATGGGGTTAGTCTGTGGCGCAGGCCTTATAGAAAACATTCATCCAGGGCGAGAATGAAATAAAGCGATGCCCATTAAAGTGTTACTGCGTTGGGGTTAATGTGTGAGCCCAGGCCCTTTGGAAAATTGAAATCCAGACGGGGTTTAGTAAATAAATGTGTGTCCGAGAAGTCGCTCTTAACCCGGCCTTGATCGGCTGTAGCAGCGCCTGGATGTCTGGGCGTAGGTTTTGAGCAGCAAAAAATCCTCCAGGGTGGAGGGTCGAGTGGGAAAGCGTCCGAGAAGTCGCGCTTAACCCGGCCGAGATCGGCTGAATTATGCGCCTGGATGTCTGGACTTAGGTTTTGAGCGGCAAAAAATACCTCCAGGGTGGAGGGGGTCGAGTGGGAAAGCGTCCGAGAAGTCGCACTTAACCCGGCCGAGATCGTCTGAAATATGCGCCTGGATGTTTGGACTTAGGTTTTGAAAGCAAAAAAAAATCCTCCAGGGTGGCGGTCGAGTGGGAAAGCGTCCGGGAAGTCGCGCATAACCCGGCCGAGATCGTCTGAAATATGCGCCTGGATGTTTGGACTTAGGTTTTGAAAGCAAAAAAATCCTCCAGGGTGGCGGGGTCGAGTGGGAAAGCGTCGGGAAGTCGCACTTAACCCGGCCGAGATCGTCTGAAATATGCGCCTGGATGTTTGGACTTAGGTTTTGAAAGCAAAAAAATTTCCTCCAGGGCGGCGAAGTCGAGTGGGAAAGCGTCCGAGAAGTCGCACTTAACCCGGCCGAGATCGTCTGAAATATGCGCCTGGATGTTTGGACTTAGGTTTTGAAAGCAAAAAAAAATCCTCCAGGGTGGTGGCGAAGTCGAGTGGGAAAGCGTCCGGGAAGTCGCACTTAACCCGGCCGAGATCGTCTGAAATATGCGCCTGGATGTTTGGACTTAGGTTTTGAAAGCAAAAAAATCCTCCAGGGTGGCGCGAAGTCGAGTGGGAAAGCGTCGGGAAGTCGCACTTAACCCGGCCGAGATCGTCTGAAATATGCGCCTGGATGTTTGGACTTAGGTTTTGAAAGCAAAAAAATTTCCTCCAGGGCGGCGAAGTCGAGTGGGAAAGCGTCGAGAAGCACTTAACCGGCCGAGATCGTCTGAAATATGCGCCTGGATGTTTGGACTTAGGTTTTGAAAGCAAAAAAATCCTCCAGGGTGGCGAAGTCGAGTGGGAAAGCGTCCGGGAAGTCGCTTAACCCGGCGAGATCGTCTGAAATATGCGCCTGGATGTTTGGACTTAGGTTTTGAAAGCAAAAAATTTCCTCCAGGGCGGCGAGTCGAGTGGGAAAGCGTCCGAGAAGTCGCATAACCCGGCCGAGATCGTCTGAAATATGCGCCTGGATGTTTGGACTTAGGTTTTGAAAGCAAAAAAATCCTCCAGGGTGGCGAAGTCGAGTGGGAAAGCGTCCGGGAAGTCGCACTTAACCCGGCGAGATCGTCTGAAATATGCGCCTGGATGTTTGGACTTAGGTTTTGAAAGCAAAAAAATTTCCTCCAGGGCGGCGGGAAGTCGAGTGGGAAAGCGTCCGAGAAGTCGCGCATAACCCGGCCGAGATCGTATGAAATATGCGCCTGGATGTTTGGACTTAGGTTTTGAAAGCAAAAAAATCCTCCAGGGTGGCGAAGTCGAGTGGGAAAGCGTCCGGAAGTCGCACTTAACCCGGCCGAGATCGGCTGAAATATGCGCCTGGATGTCTGGACTTAGGTTTTGAAAGCAAAAAAAAATTCCTCCAGGGTGGCGGGGGTCGAGTGGGAAAGCGTCCGAGAAGTCGCACTTAACCCGGACGAGATCGGCTGGATGAAGCGCCTGGATGTCTGGACTTAGGTTTTGAAAGCAAAAAAAATTTCCTCCAGGGCGGCGAAGTCGAGTGGGAAAGCGTCGGGAAGGCGCATAACCGGACTCGTCGGTCGGATGAAGCGCCTGGATGTTTGGACTTAGGTTTTGAGCGAAAAAAATTTCCTCCAGGGCGGCGAAGTCGAGTGGAAAAGCGTCGGGAAGGCGCACAACCGGACTCGATCGGTCGGATGAAGCGCCTGGATGTTTGGACTTAGGTTTTGAACGCAAAAAAATTTCCTCCAGGGCGGCGAAGTCGAGTGGGAAAGCGTCGGGAAGAAGCGCACTTAACCGGACTCGTCGGTCGGATGAAGCGCCTGGATGTTTGGACTTAGGTTTTGAGCGAAAAAAAATTCCTCCAGGGCGGCGAAGTCGAGTGGGAAAGCGTCCGGGAAGGCGCACTTAACCGGACTCGTCGGTCGGATGAAAGCGCCTGGATGTTTGGACTTAGGTTTTGAGCGCAAAAAAATTTCCTCCAGGGCGGCGAAGTCGAGTGGAAAAGCGTCCGGAAGGCGCGCTTAACCGGACTCGATCGGTCGGATGAAGCGCCTGGATGTTTGGACTTAGGTTTTGAGCAAAAAAATTTCCTCCAGGGCGGCGAAGTCGAGTGGGAAAGCGTCGGGAAAGCGCGCTTAACCGGACTCGATCGGTCGGATGAAGCGCCTGGATGTTTGGACTTAGGTTTTGAGCGAAAAAAATTCCTCCAGGGCGGCGAAGTCGATTGGGAAAGCGTCGGGAAGGCGCATAACCGGACTCGATCGGTCGGATGAAGCGCCTGGATGATTTTCGTTTGAAAATTGCACTAAGTCAACCGGGGAAAGGTCCGACTTCCATACCCTCCGAGGCTCGAGTCAGGCCGACCGAGAGGCCTCCTCCGGGCATGATTCAAATTTTCCCGCGACCCTGGAGGTGGCGTTTACACAGAAGCAACTTTTACATGGGTACGATTTCGGTGAGCAGCGTGTTTTGTGGACTTAGTCTCTGGCGAAAAAAAGTCGAAAAAGCGACTAAGTCCATATCGACTTAGGTTTTGAGCGCAATCTTTCTGAAGCTCGGGCGAGGGAGCTATCGAGCGCTTCACCTGAAACACGGACACAGGCGCCGAGAGAGAGGGCGTTCGGCGGCGGCGTCCCCTCGGCCAGCGTGATCGATTGGAGGCGCGGCGCGCCTAGCCTAGAGACCCCACCGGCCAGCCCCGCTGCCGCCGCTATGGCTCGGGAGTGCCTGGCAGAGAGCACGGCGTGCAATGGGTTTCACGTTTGGGCTTTGACAGCACGCGCGCGCCGGGCAATTTGGGCGTTCGTTACGAGCAGGCCCCCTCAGCCGAGGAAGCGCCGAACCGCCGGAGGAGGCCTGAAGCGGCGGTCAGGCGCGAGAGTCCGTCACGGCGGGCGTGGAGGGCAGAAGCGCGGCAGCGTCCGGCGCGCGCGGCGCGGTACCCCGTCCCGTGAAACACACTTTTCGGCGTCGGCGCGATCCCAGCGGCCACCCACCCAGCGGCGACCCCGCCCGGAAGGTTCGAGCAGCGCGTCGCCCTATGGCGGCGGTCTTAGCCGAGGTCAAGCGGGGTCTGCCCAGGCCCCCTCCTCAGGCGGACTGAGACCCGTGTGTAAGCAAAAAGCGGCCAGCGTCGGTTGGTCCCTCGACCCACAGGGGTTACCTGGTTGATCCTGCCAGTAACATATGCTTGTCTCAAAGATTAAGCCATGCAGGTCTAAGTGCACCACGGCGGTACAGTGAAACTGCGAATGGCTCATTAAATCAGTTATGGTCCCTTTGATCGCTCCACCGGTACTTGGATAACTGTGGCAATTCCAGAGCTAATACATGCAAGCGGCGCCGGCCGGGCGACCGCCTCTCCTCGCGGGGCGGGAGGCTGAAGGCAGCGATGCATTTATCAGATCCAAAACCCATCCGGGCCCCGGGCGATCCGTCCTCGGACCGGTACCTTTGGTGACTCTAGATAACCTCGGGCGATCGCTCGCCCTTCGCGCGGCGGCGATTCATTCAGTGTCTGCCCTATCAACTTTCGATGGTACATCAGGCGCCTACCATGGTGACCACGGGTGACGGGAATCAGGGTTCGATTCGGAGAGGAGCCTGAAGCGGCTACCACATCCAAGGAAGGCAGCAGGCGCGCAAATTACCCATTTCCGACTCGGGAGGTAGTGGCGAAAAATAACAATACAGGTCTCTTTCGAGGCCCTGTAATTGGAATGGCGTATCTTAAACACATGGCGAGGACCCATTGGAGGCAAGTCTGGTGCCAGCAGCGCGGTAATTCCAGCTCAATAGCGTATATTAAAGTTGCTGCAGTTAAAAAGCTCGTGTAGTTGGATCTCGGGATCTGGCTGGCGGTCCGCCGAGGCGAAGCCACCGCCCGTCCCAGGTCCCTGCCTCGGCGCCCCGGATGCCCTTGGCTGGGTGTCGGTCGAGGGCAAAGCGTTTACTTTGAAAAAATTAGAGTGTTCAAAGCAGGCGGCGTCGCCGCTGAATACGCAGCTAGGAATAATGGAATAGGACTCGGTTCTATTTTGTGGGTTTCTGGAACCGGAGCCATGATTAAGAGGGCGGCGGGGCATTGCGTATTGCGCGCTAGAGGTGAAATTCTTGGACCGGCGCAAGGCGGACGAAGCGCAAGCATTTGCCAAGAATGTTTTCATTAATCAGAAACGAAAGTCGGAGGTTGAAGGCGATCAGATACCGTCGTAGTTCCGACCGTAAGCGATGCCGACCCGCGATCGGCGGCGTTATTCCCATGACCGCCGGGCAGCGTGCGGAAACCACAGTCTTTGGGTTCGGGAGTATGGTTGCAAAGCTGAAACTTAAGGAATTTGCGGAAGGGCACCACCAGGAGTGGAGCCTGCGGCTTAATTTGACTCAACACGGGAAACCTCACCCGGCCCGGACACGGAAAGGATTGACAGATTGATAGCTCTTTCTCGATTCTGTGGGTGGTGGTGCATGGCCGTTCTTAGTTGGTGGAGCGATTTGTCTGGTTCATTCCGATAACGAACGAGACTCCGGCTTGCTAAATAGTGGCGCGGCCACTTGGGTCGGCGTCAAAAACTTCTTAGAGGACAAGTGGCGTTCAGCCACGCGAGATGGAGCAATAACAGGTCTGTGATGCCCTTAGATGTCGGGGCTGCGCGCCACAATGGGCGGATCAGCGTGTGTCTACCCTGCGCCGAGAGGCGCGGGTAACCCGCTGAACCCCGCTCGTGATCGGGACTGGGGATTGAAACTATTTCCCATCAGCGAGAATTCCCAGTAGCGCGGGTCATAAGCTCGCGTTGATTAAGTCCCTGCCCTTTGTACACACCGCCCGTCGCTACTACCGATTGGATGGTTTAGTGAGGTCCTCGGACGGCCCGCCGGGCCCCTCGCGAGGGCTCTGGCGGGGGCGCCGGGAAGGCGATCAAACTTGACTATCTAGAGGAAGTAAAAGTCGTAACAAGGTTTCCGTGGTGAACCTGCGGAAGGATCGTGCTCGGCCCGGCCCGATCCAAGCGGAAACCGCCCCGGGCGGGGAGGCCTAGCCCACCTCCCCCCCGTCTCAAGCTCCGGGTGCGCGGCAGAGGCGGCGGCTCGGCGCGGCCTCTCCCCTCGGGCACGCAGCGAAAGCGCAGAAGCGCGATAAGAAAAAAAGGAACTTGACTGTCGCTGCACTCGGCGGCCCCGCTTTCAGCGGCGGGGCTGAGCCGGGGCCCTGGCGAGTACCGCCGCGGCCTCGGGACCGTGGGTTCAAAGTCTCCTCCCGCGAAGGAGGCGCCCGTCCGGGGTAAAAAACCTCTATCCTATTTTACTCTATGATCCAGCGGCCGTGGCGAGGTCTGCCGCTCAAAAACCCAAGACGGCAAAAGAACCGCACAAAAACCTAAGGCAGCGGAGAGAGATCGCGAGAGAGGCGCCGTTCCCCTGGGAGGAGCAGCGCACCTCCCGCGGAGGCTTGAGCAACCTACGCGGCGCCCCCATGACTGTCGCTGCACTCGGCGGGCCCCTGCTTTCCAGCGGCGGGGGCGAGCGAGGCCCTGGCGAGTACCCGCCGCGGCCTCCGGGACCGTGGGTTCAAAGTCTCCTCCCGCGAAGGAGGCGCCCGTCGAGGTAAAAAAACCTCTATCCTATTTTACTCTATGATCCAGCGGCCGTGGCCGAGAGGTCTGCCGCTCAAAAACCCAAAGCGGCAAAGAACCGCACAAAAACCTAAAGGCGAGAGAGAGAGATCCGAGAGAACTTGACTGTCGCTGCACTCGGCGGGCCCCTGCTTTCCAGCGGCGGGGCGAGCCGGGAACCCTGGCGAGTACCGCGGCCTCCGGGACCGTGGGTTCAAAGTCTCCTCCAGCGAAGGAGGAGCGCCCGTCGAGGTAAAAAAACCTCTATCCTATTTTACTCTATGATCCAGCGGCCGTGGCCGAGAGGTCTGCGCGCAAAAACCCAAAGCGGCAAAAGAACGCACAAAAACCTAAGGCGGGAGAGAGAGAGATCCGAGAGAACTTGACTGTCGCTGCACTCGGCGGGCCCCTGCTTTCCAGCGGCGGGGGGCGAGCGAGCCCTGGTGGAGTACCCATACGGCCTCCGGGACCGTGGGTTCAAAGTCTCCTCCCGCGAAGGAGGCGCCCGTCGGGGTAAAAAAACCTCCATCCTATTTTACTCTATGTTCCAGCGGCCGTGGCCGAGAGGTCTGCCGCTCAAACATCCCAAGGCGGCAAAAGAACCGCACAAAAACCTAAGGCGAAGCGAGAGAGGATCGCGAGAAGGAGGCGCCGTTCCCCTGGGAGGCAGCGCACCTCCCGCGGAGGCTTGAGCAACCTACGCGGCGCCCCACCCCCTTGGCACGGGGTGGGGGCGAGCCCATGAGCCTCTGAAAGACTTTGCTTTGCCAACCCCGGCGGGTACCCAGCAGGCGCCGGGACCGTGGGTTGAAGTCCCCCTCTCGCGAGGCGCCCGTCGAGCGACCCCCTTTGTATTTTGAACCCACAAGCCTGTGCAGTTCGGCCTCGCCTCGGGCGCTAAACTCAAGCGCAGTACGACTCTTAGCGGTGGATCACTCGGCTCGTGCGTCGATGAAGAAGCGCAGCCAGCTGCGAGAACTAATGTGGTGCAGGACACATCGATCATCGACACGCCGAGCGCGCTGCGGCCCGGGTCGTCCGGGCCACGCCTGTCTGAGGGTCGCTTTCCCATCGATCGGGACCTCCGGGTCCCGCGGCTGGAGCGTCGCAGGGGGGCTTCCCGCTCCCCTCCGTCCTCCCAAGTGCAGACCGCCACGGGCATCGCCTCCTCGGCGGGAGTCGAGCGCTTCCTCCGGCTTCCCCCTCCCACGAGGAGGTGGCGTCCCCCAGGCGTCTGGGACGGCGGCGTCCTCCTCTCGGCGGCTTCCGGTGGGTGTCTGCCACCTCCGTCGCCCGCCGACGTGGACCCCCCCGGCTCCCTCCGCCCCCTCGGACGCTCCGTGCGTAACGGGAGGTTCGCGCTCCGTCTCTCGCCCCCCTCGGCGCCCTGCCCGGCGCGCGAACGAGACCTGTTCAGGCCAGCCCGCAGCAGCAGCGCGGCGGCCGCTCCTAACCCATATCCGACAACGACCTCAGATCAGACGAGACGACCCGCTGAATTTAAGCATATTACTAAAGCGGAGGAAAAAGAAACTAACAAGGATTCCCTCAGTAGCGGCGGCGAGGAAAAGCCCAGCGCCGAATCCCCGGCCCGGGCCACGGCGGCGAGGGGACATGTGGCGTACAGAAGACCGTTCTCTCTCGGCGCGGGTCGGGGGCCCAAGTCCTTCTGATGGAGGCTTAGCCCGTGGACGGTGTGAGGCCGGTAGCAGGCCCCCTCCCGCCGGGGTGCGGTTCTTCGGTCGGGTTGCTTGGGAATGCAGCCCAAAGCGGGTGGTAAACTCCATCTAAGGCTAAATACCGGCACGAGACCGATAGTCGACAAGTACCGTGAGGGAAAGTTGAAAAGAACTTTGAAGAGAGAGTTCAACAGGGCGTGAAACCGCTAAGAGGTAAGCGGGTGGAGTCCGCCGCGGTCTGCCGGAGGATTCAGCTCGGCGGGCCCGGCCGGCCAGCGGAGTGCGGATCCCCTTGACCGAGAGCGCCGCCCGTCGGGCCTTCGGCGCCGTCGGGTGCACTTCTTCCGGCGGTGCGCG
>NW_025047683.1:2924621-2947121 GCF_018831695.1 Puntigrus tetrazona | reverse complement strand
AGATCGGCTGTGAGATGCGCCTGGATGTCTGGACTTAGGTTTTGAACACTTAAAAAATACCTCCGGGGTGGCGAGTCGAGTGGGAAAGCGTCCGAGAAGTCGCACTTAACCCGGCGAGATCGGCTGAAATATGCGCCTGGATGTTTGGACTTAGGTTTTGAGCGAAAAAAATTTCCTCCAGGAGGCGGGTCGAGTGGGAAAGCGTCGAAGTCGCACTTAACCCGGGACGAGATCGGCTGAAATATGCGCCTGGATGATTTTCGTTTGAAAATTGCACTAAGTCAACCGGGGAAAGGTCCGACTTCCATACCCTCCGAGGCTCGAGTCAGGCCGACCGAGAGGCCTCTTCGGGCACGATTCAAATTTCACGCGACCCGGAGGTGGCGTTTACCCAGAACAACTTTACATCAATCGGCTTTTTTTTTTTTTTTTTTTTTTTTTTTTCTCTAAAAACTCTGAAATTCGTGCCCTGCGCGTCGCTGCTTCTTGAGGCGAGTCTGTGGCGCAGGCCTTTGTAGAAAACATTCATCAGGGCCTTTAATAAATAAAATCATACCCAAATCTGTGTTATTGTGTGGGGTTAGTCTGTGGCGCAGGCCTTATGGAAAACATTCATCGAGGGCCTTTATTAAATAAAATCATGCCCAATAAAGAGTTAATGGGTGGGTTAGTCTGTGGCGCAGGCCTTATAGAAAAACATTTTCCAGGGCCTTTATTAAATAAAATCACGCCCAATAAAGAGTTACTGTGTCAGGTTAGTCTGTGAGGGCAGGCCTTAAAAAAACTGTCATCCAGGGCCTTTATTAAATAAAATCATGCCCATAAGAGTGTTATTATGTGAGGTTAGTCTGTGAGCGCAGGCCTTAAAGAAAACATTTATCAGGGCCTTTATTAAATAAAATCATGCCCAATAAAGCGTTACTGTGTCGGGTTAGTCTGTGGCGCAGGCCTTATAGAAAACATTTTTCCAGGGCCTTTATTAAATAAAATCATGCCCAATAAAGCGTTACTGTGTCGGGTTAGTCTGTGGCGCAGGCCTTATAGAAAACATTTTCCAGGGCCTTTATTAAGTAAATCATGCCCAACAAAAGAGTTACTGTGTCGGGTTAGTCTGTGGCGCAGGCCTTAAAGAAAACTGTCATCAGGGCCTTTATTAAATAAAATCATGCCCATAAAGTGTTATTATGAGGTTAGTCAGTGAGCGCAGTGCTTATAGAAAACATTTTCCAGGGCCTTTATTAAATAAAATCACGCCCAATAAAGCGTTACTGTGTCGGGTTAGTCTGTGGCGCAGGCCTTATAGAAAAACATTTTCCAGGGCCTTTATTAAATAAAATCACGCCCAATAAAGAGTTACTGTGTCGGGTTAGTCTGTGAGGTAGGCCTTAAAGAAAACTGTCATCAGGGCCTTAATTAAATAAAATCATGCCCATAAGAGTGTTATTATGCAGGGGTTAGTCAGTGAGCGCAGGCCTTATAGAAAACATTCATCGAGGGCCTTTATTAAATAAAATCATGCCCAATAAAGAGTTACTGTGTCAGGGGTCAGTCTGTGGCGCAGGCCTTATAGAAAACATTTTCCAGGGCCTTTATTAAATAAAATCACGCCCAATAAAGAGTTACTGTGTCGGGTTAGTCTGTGGCGCAGGCCTTATAGAAAAACATTCATCGAGGGCCTTTATTAAATAAAATCACGCCCAATAAAGCGTTACTGTGTCGGGTTAGTCTGTGAGGCAGGCCTTATAGAAAAACATTCATCGAGGGCCTTTATTAAATAAAATCATGCCCAATAAAGAGTTACTGTGTCGGGTTAGTCTGTGAGGCAGGCCTTATACAAAACATTCATCGAGGGCCTTTATTAAATAAAATCATGCCCAATGAAGAGTTACTGTGTCGGGGGTTAGTCTGTGGCGCAGGCCTTATAGAAAACATTCATCAGGGCCTTTATTAAATACAATCATGCCCAATAAAGCGTTAATGTGTCGGGTTAGTCTGTGGCGCAGGCCTTAAAGAAAACTGTCATCCAGGGCCTTTATTAAATAAAATCATGCCCATAAGAGCGTTATTATGCAGGGGTTAGTCAGTGAGCGCAGGGCTTATAGAAACCATTTTTTCCAGGGCCTTTTTAAATACAATCATGCCCAAATATGTGTTATTGTGATGGGGTTAGTCTGTGCGCAGGCCTTAAAGAAAACTGTCATCCAGGGCCTTTATTAAATACAATCATGCCCATAAGAGTGTTATTATAGCAGAGGTTAGTCTGAGCGCAGGCCTTAAAGAAAACATTTATCAGGGCCTTTATTAAATAAAATCATGCCCAATAAAGCGTTACTGTGTCGGGTTAGTCTGTGGCGCAGGCCTTATAGAAAACATTTTCCAGGGCCTTTATTAAATAAAATCATGCCCAAATATGTGTTATTGTGATGGGGTTAGTCTGTGAGCGCAGGCCTTAAAGAAAACTGTCATCAGGGCCTTTATTAAATACAATCATGCCCATAAGAGTGTTATTATGCAGAGGTTAGTCTGTGGCGCAGGCCTTAAAGAAAACATTTATCCAGGGCCTTTATTAAATAAAATCATGCCCAATAAAGCGTTACTGTGTCGGGTTAGTCTGTGGCGCAGGCCTTATAGAAAACATTTTCCAGGGCCTTTATTAAATAAAATCATGCCCAAATATGTGTTATTGTGATGGGGTTAGTCTGTGGCGCAGGCCTTAAGAAAACTGTCATCAGGGCCTTTATTAAATACAATCATGCCCAATAAAGCGTTACTGTGTCGGGTTAGTCTGTGGCGCAGGCCTTATAGAAAACATTCAATCAGGGCCTTTATTAAATAAAATCATGCCCAAATAAGTGCTATTGTGATGGGGTTAGTCTGTGACCCCAGGCCCTGTGTAAAACTGTCACCCAGGGCCTTTATAGAAGTAAAATCATGCCCAATAAGGTTAGGGTTAGGGTTAGGGTTAGGGTTAGGGTTAGGGTTAGGGTTAGGGCTAGGGTTAGGGTTAGGGTTAGGGTTAGGGTTAGGGTTAGGGTTAGGGGGGCTGGGGCTAGGGCTGGGGTTAGGGTTAGGGTTAGGGTTAGGGTTAGGGTTAGGGTTAGGGCTGGGGCTGGGGCTAGGGTTAGGGTTAGGGTTAGGGTTAGGGTTAGGGTTAGGGTTAGGGTTAGGGTTAGGGTTAGGGTTAGGGTTAGGGTTAGGATTAGGGTTAGGGCTAGGGTTAGGGTTAGGGTTAGGGTTAGGGTTAGTCTGTGGCGCGGGCCTTATAGAAAACATTCATCCAGGGCCTTTATTAAATAAAATCATGCCCAATTAAGTGTTATTGTGATGGGGTTAGTCTTTGAGCGCAGGCCTTATAGAAAACATTCATCCAGGGCCTTTATTAAATAAAATCATGCCCAAATAAGTGTTATTGTGATGGGGTTAGTCTGTGAGCGCAGGCCTTATAGAAAACATTCATCCAGGGCCTTTATAGAATAAAATCATGCCCAAATAAATGTTATTGTGATGGGGTTAGTCTTTGGCGCAGGCCTTATAGAAAACATTCATCAGGGCCTTTATTAAATAAAATCATGCCCAAATAAGTGTTATTGTGATGGGGTTAGTCTGTGAGCGCAGGCCTTATAGAAAACATTCATCCAGGGCCTCTATTAAATAAAATCATGCCCAATAAGGTGTTACTGTGTAGGGTTAGTCTGTGGCGCAGGCCCTTTGTAAAACATTCATCCAGGGCCTTTATTAAATAATATCATGCCCAAATAAGTGTTATTGTGATGGGGTTAGTCTGTGGCGCAGGCCTTATAGAAAAAAATTCATCCAGGGCCTTTATAGAATAAAATCATGCCCAAATAAATGTTATTGTGATGGGGTTAGTCTTTGGCGCAGGCCTTATAGAAAACATTCATCCAGGGCCTTTAATAAATAAAATCATGCCCACATAAGTGTTATTGTGATGGGGTTAGTCTGTGAGCGTGAGCCTTATAGAAAACATTCATCAGGGCCTTTATTAAATAAAATCATGCCCAATAAGGTGTTACTGTGTAGGGTTAGTCTGTGGCGCAGGCCCTTTGTAAAACATTCATCAGGGCCTTTATTAAATAATATCATGCCCAAATAAGTGTTATTGTGATGGGGTTAGTCTGTGAGCGCAGGCCTTATAGAAAACATTCATCCAGGGCCTTTTTAAATAAAATCATGCCCAAATAAGTGTTATTGTGATGGGGTTAGTCTGTGTTGTGAGCCTTATAGAAATCATTCATCCAGGGCCTTTATAGAATAAAATCATGCCCAATAAGGTGTTACTGTGTAGGGGCTAGTCTGTGGCGCAGGCCCTTTAAAACATTCATCCAGGGCCTTTATTAAATAATATCATGCCCAAATAAGTGTTATTGTGATGGGGTTAGTCTGTGGCGCAGGCCTTATAGAAAACATTCATCCAGGGCCTTTATTAAATAAAATCATGCCCAAATAAGTGTTATTGTGATGGGGTTAGTCTGTGGCGCAGGCCTTATAGAAAACATTCATCCAGGGCCTTTATAGAATAAAATCATGCCCAAATAAGTGTTATTGTGATGGGGTTAGTCTGTGAGCGCAGGCCTTATAGAAAACATTCCTCCAGGGCCTTTATTAAATAAAATCATGCCCACATAAGTGTTATTGTGATGGGGTTAGTCTGTGGCGCAGGCCTTATAGAAAACATTCATCAGGGCCTTTTTAAATAAAATCATGCCCAAAAAGTGTTTATGTGATGGGGTTAATCTGTGAGCACAGGCCTTATAGAAATCATTCATCAGGGCCTTTATTAAATAAAATCATGCCCAAATAAGTGTTTATGTGATGGGGTTAATCTGTGAGCACAGGCCTTATAGAAATCATTCATCCAGGGCCTTTATTAAATAAAATCATGCCCAAATAAGTGTTTATGTGATGGGGTTAATCTGTGAGCACAGGCCTTATAGAAATCATTCATCCAGGGCCTTTATTAAATAAAATCATGCCCAAATAAGTGTTATTGTGATGGGGTTAGTCTGTGAGCGCAGGGCTTATATAGAAAACATTCATCCAGGGCCTTTATAGAATAAAATCATGCCCACATAAGTGTTATTGTGATGGGGTTAGTCTGTGGCGCAGGCCTTATAGAAAACATTCATCCAGGGCCTTTATAGAATAAAATCATGCCCAAATAAGTGTTATTGTGATGGGGTTAGTCTGTGGCGCAGGCCTTATAGAAAACATTCATCCAGGGCCTTTATAGAATAAAATCATGCCCAATAAGGTGTTACTGTGTAGGGTTAGTCTGTGGCGCAGGCCCTTTGTAAAACATTCATCAGGGCGAGAATTAAATAAAGCGATGCCCATTAAAGTGTTACTGCGTTGGGGTTAATGTGTGAGCCCAGGCCCTTTGGAAAATTGAAATCCAGACACGGGGGGTTCGTAAATGTGTGTGTCCGAGAAGTCGCACGTAACCGGACTTGATCGGCTGTAACGGCGCCTGGATGTGTGGACTTAGGTTTTGAGCGGCAAAAATTTCCTCCAGGAGGCGGGTCGAGTGGGAAAGCGTCGAGAAGTCGCACATAACCCGGCGAGATCGGCTGAAATATGCGCCTGGATGTCTGGACTTAGGTTTTGAAAGCAAAAAAATTTCCTCCAGGGTGGCGGAAGTCGAGTGGGAAAGCGTCCGAGAAGTCGCACTTAACCCGGACGAGATCGGCTGAAATATGCGCCTGGATGATTTTCGTTTGAAAATTGCACTAAGTCAACCGGGGAAAGGTCCGACTTCCATACCCTCCGAGGCTCGAGTCAGGCCGACCGAGAGGCCTCTTCGGGCACGATTCAAATTTCAGCGCGACCCGGAGGTGGCGTTTACCAGAACAACTTTTACATCAACTTTAATTTTTTTTTTTTTTTTTTTTTTTTCTCTAAAAACTCTGAAATTCGTGCCCTGCGCGTCGCTGCTATGAGGCGAGTCTGTGGCGCAGGCCTTTGTAGAAAACATTCATCAGGGCCTTTAATAAATAAAATCATACCCAAATCTGTGTTATTGTAGTGAGGGTTAGTCTGTGGCGCAGGCCTTATGGAAAACATTCATCGAGGGCCTTTATTAAATAAAATCATGCCCAATAAAGAGTTAATGGGGTGGGTTAGTCTGTGGCGCAGGCCTTATAGAAAAACATTTTTCCAGGGCCTTTATTAAATAAAATCACGCCCAATAAAGAGTTACTGTGTCGGGTTAGTCTGTGAGGCAGGCCTTAAAGAAAACTGTCATCAGGGCCTTTATTAAATAAAATCATGCCCATAAGAGCGTTATTATGCAGGGGTTAGTCAGTGAGCGCAGGGCTTATAGAAACCATTTTTTCCAGGGCCTTTTTAAATACAATCATGCCCAATAAAGCGTTACTGTGTCGGGTTAGTCTGTGGCGCAGGCCTTATAGAAAACATTTTCCAGGGCCTTTATTAAGTAAAATCATGCCCAACAAAGAGTTACTGTGTCGGGTTAGTCTGTGAGCGCAGGCCTTATAGAAAACATTTTTCCAGGGCCTTTATTAAATAAAATCATGCCCAAATATGTGTTATTGTGATGGGGTTAGTCTGTGGCGCAGGCCTTAAAGAAAACTGTCATCCAGGGCCTTTATTAAATACAATCATGCCCATAAGAGTGTTATTTATGTGGGGTTAGTCTGTGGCGCAGGCCTTAAAGAAAACATTTATCCAGGGCCTTTATTAAATAAAATCATGCCCAATAAAGCGTTACTGTGTCGGGTTAGTCTGTGGCGCAGGCCTTATAGAAAACATTTTCCAGGGCCTTTATTAAATAAAATCATGCCCAAATATGTGTTATTGTGATGGGGTTAGTCTGTGGCGCAGGCCTTAAAGAAAACTGTCATCAGGGCCTTTATTAAATACAATCATGCCCATAAGAGTGTTATTATGTGAGGTTAGTCTGTGGCGCAGGCCTTAAAGAAAACATTTATCCAGGGCCTTTATTAAATAAAATCATGCCCAAATAAGTGCTATTGTGATGGGGTTAGTCTGTGACCCCAGGCCCTGTGTAAAACTGTCACCCAGGGCCTTTATAAGTAAAATCATGCCCAATAAGGTTAGGGTTAGGGTTAGGGTTAGGGTTAGGGTTAGGGTTAGGGTTAGGGTTAGGGTTAGGGGTTAGGGTTAGGGTTAGGGTTAGGGTTAGGGTTAGGGTTAGGGTTAGGGCTGGGGCTGGGGCTGGGGTTAGGGTTAGGGTTAGGGTTAGGGTTAGGGTTAGGGGTTAGGGCTAGGGCTAGGGCTAGGGCTAGGGCTAGGGGGGGTTAGGGTTAGGGTTAGGGTTAGGGTTAGGGTTAGGTTGGTAGGGTTAGGGTTAGGGTTAGGGTTAGGGTTAGGGTTAGGATTAGGGTTAGGGCTAGGGTTAGGGTTAGGGTTAGGGTTAGGGTTAGTCTGTGGCGCTTGGGCCTTATAGAAAACATTCATCAGGGCCTTTATTAAATAAAATCATGCCCAATTAAGTGTTATTGTGATGGGGTTAGTCTGTGGCGCAGGCCTTATAGAAAACATTCATCCAGGGCCTTTATAGAATAAAATCATGCCCAAATAAATGTTATTGTGATGGGGTTAGTCTTTGGCGCAGGCCTTATAGAAAACATTCATCCAGGGCCTTTATTAAATAAAATCATGCCCAAATAAGTGTTATTGTGATGGGGTTAGTCTGTGAGCGCAGGCCTTATAGAAAACATTCATCAGGGCCTCTATTAAATAAAATCATGCCCAATAAGGTGTTACTGTGTAGGGTTAGTCTGTGGCGCAGGCCCTTTGTAAAACATTCATCCAGGGCCTTTATTAAATAATATCATGCCCAAATAAGTGTTATTGTGATGGGGTTAGTCTGTGAGCGCAGGCCTTATAGAAAACATTCATCCAGGGCCTTTATTAAATAAAATCATGCCCAAATAAGTGTTATTGTGATGGGGTTAGTCTGTGGCGCAGGCCTTATAGAAAACATTCATCCAGGGCCTTTATAGAATAAAATCATGCCCAAATAAGTGTTATTGTGATGGGGTTAGTCTGTGGCGCAGGCCTTATAGAAAACATTCCTCCAGGGCCTTTATTAAATAAAATCATGCCCACATAAGTGTTATTGTGATGGGGTTAGTCTGTGGCGCAGGCCTTATAGAAAACATTCATCCAGGGCCTTTATTAAATAAAATCATGCCCAAATAAGTGTTTATGTGATGGGGTTAATCTGTGAGCTCAGGCCTTATAGAAATCATTCATCCAGGGCCTTTATTAAATAAAATCATGCCCAAATAAGTGTTATTGTGATGGGGTTAGTCTGTGGCGCAGGCCTTATAGAAACATTCATCAGGGCCTTTTTAAATAAAATCATGCCCAAAAAAGTGTTTATGTGATGGGGTTAATCTGTGAGCACAGGGCTTATATAGAAAACATTCATCCAGGGCCTTTATTAAATAAAATCATGCCCAAATAAGTGTTATTGTGATGGGGTTAGTCTGTGGCGCAGGCCTTATAGAAAACATTCATCAGGGCCTTTTTAAATAAAATCATGCCCATAAGAGTGTTATTGTAGCAGGGGTTAGTCTGTGAGCGCAGGCCTTAAAGAAAACATTTATCAGGGCCTTTATTAAATAAAATCATGCCCAATAAAGCGTTACTGTGTCGGGTTAGTCTGTGGCGCAGGCCTTATAGAAAACATTTTTCCAGGGCCTTTATTAAATAAAATCATGCCCAATAAAGCGTTACTGTGTCGGGTTAGTCTGTGGCGCAGGCCTTATAGAAAACATTTTTCCAGGGCCTTTATTAAGTAAAATCATGCCCAACAAAGAGTTACTGTGTCGGGTTAGTCTGTGGCGCAGGCCTTAAAGAAAACTGTCATCAGGGCCTTTATTAAATAAAATCATGCCCATAAAGTGTTATTGTGTGGGGTTAGTCAGTGAGCGCAGTGCTTATAGAAAACATTTTCCAGGGCCTTTATTAAATAAAATCACGCCCAATAAAGCGTTACTGTGTCGGGTTAGTCTGTGGCGCAGGCCTTATAGAAAAACATTTTCCAGGGCCTTTATTAAATAAAATCACGCCCAATAAAGAGTTACTGTGTCGGGTTAGTCTGTGAGGTAGGCCTTAAAGAAAACTGTCATCAGGGCCTTAATTAAATAAAATCATGCCCATAAGAGTGTTATTATGTGAGGGTTAGTCAGTGGCGCAGGCCTTATAGAAAACATTCATCGAGGGCCTTTATTAAATAAAATCATGCCCAATAAAGAGTTACTGTGTCGGGGTCAGTCTGTGGCGCAGGCCTTATAGAAAACATTTTCCAGGGCCTTTATTAAATAAAATCACGCCCAATAAAGAGTTACTGTGTCGGGTTAGTCTGTGGCGCAGGCCTTATAGAAAAACATTCATCGAGGGCCTTTATTAAATAAAATCACGCCCAATAAAGCGTTACTGTGTCGGGTTAGTCTGTGAGGCAGGCCTTATAGAAAAACATTCATCGAGGGCCTTTATTAAATAAAATCATGCCCAATAAAGAGTTACTGTGTGGGTTAGTCTGTGAGGCAGGCCTTATACAAAACATTCATCGAGGGCCTTTATTAAATAAAATCATGCCCAATGAAGAGTTACTGTGTCGGGGTTAGTCTGTGGCGCAGGCCTTATAGAAAACATTCATCCAGGGCCTTTATTAAATACAATCATGCCCAATAAAGCGTTAATGTGTCGGGTTAGTCTGTGGCGCAGGCCTTAAGAAAACTGTCATCAGGGCCTTTATTAAATAAAATCATGCCCATAAGAAGCGTTATTATGTGAGGTTAGTCAGTGAGCGCAGGGCTTATAGAAACCATTTTTTCCAGGGCCTTTTTAAATACAATCATGCCCAAATATGTGTTATTGTGATGGGGTTAGTCTGTGGCGCAGGCCTTAAAGAAAACTGTCATCAGGGCCTTTATTAAATACAATCATGCCCATAAGAGTGTTATTTGTAGCAGGGGGTTAGTCTGTGGCGCAGGCCTTAAAGAAAACATTTATCAGGGCCTTTATTAAATAAAATCATGCCCAATAAAGCGTTACTGTGTCGGGTTAGTCTGTGGCGCAGGCCTTATAGAAAACATTTTCCAGGGCCTTTATTAAATAAAATCATGCCCAAATATGTGTTATTGTGATGGGGTTAGTCTGTGGCGCAGGCCTTAAAGAAAACTGTCATCAGGGCCTTTATTAAATACAATCATGCCCATAAGAGTGTTATTATAGCAGGGGTTAGTCTGTGGCGCAGGCCTTAAAGAAAACATTTATCAGGGCCTTTATTAAATAAAATCATGCCCAATAAAGCGTTACTGTGTCGGGTTAGTCTGTGGCGCAGGCCTTATAGAAAACATTTTCCAGGGCCTTTATTAAATAAAATCATGCCCAAATATGTGTTATTGTGATGGGGTTAGTCTGTGGCGCAGGCCTTAAAAAAAACTGTCATCAGGGCCTTTATTAAATACAATCATGCCCAATAAAGCGTTACTGTGTCGGGTTAGTCTGTGGCGCAGGCCTTATAGAAAACATTCAATCAGGGCCTTTATTAAATAAAATCATGCCCAAATAAGTGCTATTGTGATGGGGTTAGTCTGTGACCCCAGGCCCTGTGTAAAACTGTCACCCAGGGCCTTTATAGAGTAAAATCATGCCCAATAAGGTTAGGGTTAGGGTTAGGGTTAGGGTTAGGGTTAGGGTTAGGGTTAGGGCTAGGGTTAGGGTTAGGGTTAGGGTTAGGGTTAGGGTTAGGGTTAGGGCTAGGGCTAGGGCTAGGGTTAGGGTTAGGGTTAGGGTTAGGGTTAGGGTTAGGGTTAGGGGCTAGGGCTAGGGCTAGGGTTAGGGTTAGGGTTAGGGTTAGGGTTAGGGTTAGGGTTAGGGCTAGGGTTAGGGTTAGGGTTAGGGTTAGGGTTAGGGTTAGGATTAGGGTTAGGGCTAGGGTTAGGGTTAGGGTTAGGGTTAGGGTTAGTCTGTGGCGCGGGCCTTATAGAAAACATTCATCAGGGCCTTTATTAAATAAAATCATGCCCAATTAAGTGTTATTGTGATGGGGTTAGTCTGTGGCGCAGGCCTTATAGAAAACATTCATCCAGGGCCTTTATTAAATAAAATCATGCCCAAATAAGTGTTATTGTGATGGGGTTAGTCTGTGGCGCAGGCCTTATAGAAAACATTCATCAGGGCCTTTATAGAATAAAATCATGCCCAAATAAATGTTATTGTGATGGGGTTAGTCTTTGAGCGCAGGCCTTATAGAAAACATTCATCAGGGCCTTTATTAAATAAAATCATGCCCAAATAAGTGTTATTGTGATGGGGTTAGTCTGTGGCGCAGGCCTTATAGAAAACATTCATCCAGGGCCTCTATTAAATAAAATCATGCCCAATAAGGTGTTACTGTGTAGGGTTAGTCTGTGAGCGCAGGCCCTTTGTAAAACATTCATCCAGGGCCTTTATTAAATAATATCATGCCCAAATAAGTGTTATTGTGATGGGGTTAGTCTGTGGCGCAGGCCTTATAGAAAAAATTCATCCAGGGCCTTTATAGAATAAAATCATGCCCAAATAAATGTTATTGTGATGGGGTTAGTCTTTGGCGCAGGCCTTATAGAAAACATTCATCAGGGCCTTTAATAAATAAAATCATGCCCACATAAGTGTTATTGTGATGGGGTTAGTCTGTGAGCATGAGCCTTATAGAAAACATTCATCCAGGGCCTTTATTAAATAAAATCATGCCCAATAAGGTGTTACTGTGTAGGGTTAGTCTGTGAGCGCAGGCCCTTTGTAAAACATTCATCAGGGCCTTTATTAAATAATATCATGCCCAAATAAGTGTTATTGTGATGGGGTTAGTCTGTGGCGCAGGCCTTATAGAAAACATTCATCCAGGGCCTTTTTAAATAAAATCATGCCCAAATAAGTGTTATTGTGATGGGGTTAGTCTGTGGCGTGAGCCTTATAGAAATCATTCATCCAGGGCCTTTATAGAATAAAATCATGCCCAATAAGGTGTTACTGTGTAGGGCTAGTCTGTGAGCGCAGGCCCTTTGTAAAACATTCATCCAGGGCCTTTATTAAATAATATCATGCCCAAATAAGTGTTATTGTGATGGGGTTAGTCTGTGGCGCAGGCCTTATAGAAAACATTCATCCAGGGCCTTTATTAAATAAAATCATGCCCAAATAAGTGTTATTGTGATGGGGTTAGTCTGTGGCGCAGGCCTTATAGAAAACATTCATCCAGGGCCTTTATAGAATAAAATCATGCCCAAATAAGTGTTATTGTGATGGGGTTAGTCTGTGGCGCAGGCCTTATAGAAAACATTCCTCCAGGGCCTTTATTAAATAAAATCATGCCCACATAAGTGTTATTGTGATGGGGTTAGTCTGTGGCGCAGGCCTTATAGAAAACATTCATCAGGGCCTTTTTAAATAAAATCATGCCCAAAAAGTGTTTATGTGATGGGGTTAATCTGTGAGCACAGGCCTTATAGAAATCATTCATCCAGGGCCTTTATTAAATAAAATCATGCCCAAATAAGTGTTTATGTGATGGGGTTAATCTGTGAGCACAGGCCTTATAGAAATCATTCATCCAGGGCCTTTATTAAATAAAATCATGCCCAAATAAGTGTTTATGTGATGGGGTTAATCTGTGAGCACAGGCCTTATAGAAATCATTCATCCAGGGCCTTTATTAAATAAAATCATGCCCAAATAAGTGTTATTGTGATGGGGTTAGTCTGTGGCGCAGGGCTTATATAGAAAACATTCATCCAGGGCCTTTATAGAATAAAATCATGCCCACATAAGTGTTATTGTGATGGGGTTAGTCTGTGGCGCAGGCCTTATAGAAAACATTCATCCAGGGCCTTTATAGAATAAAATCATGCCCAAATAAGTGTTATTGTGATGGGGTTAGTCTGTGGCGCAGGCCTTATAGAAAACATTCATCAGGGCCTTTATAGAATAAAATCATGCCCAATAAGGTGTTACTGTGTAGGGTTAGTCTGTGGCGCAGGCCCTTTGTAAAACATTCATCAGGGCGAGAATTAAATAAAGCGATGCCCATTAAAGTGTTACTGCGTTGGGGTTAATGTGTGAGCCCAGGCCCTTTGGAAAATTGAAATCCAGACACGGGGTTCGTAAATGTGTGTGTCGAGAAGTCATGCGTAACCGGACTTGATCGGCTGTAACAGCGCCTGGATGTGTGGACTTAGGTTTTGAGCGGCAAAAATTTCCTCCAGGAGGCGGGGTCGAGTGGGAAAGCGTCGAGAAGCGCACATAACCGGCGAGATCGGCTGAAATATGCGCCTGGATGTCTGGACTTAGGTTTTGAAAGCAAAAAATTTCCTCCAGGGTGGCGGGGTCGAGTGGGAAAGCGTCCGAGAAGTCGCACTTAACCGGACGAGATCGGCTGAAATATGCGCCTGGATGATTTTCGTTTGAAAATTGCACTAAGTCAACCGGGGAAAGGTCCGACTTCCATACCCTCCGAGGCTCGAGTCAGGCCGACCGAGAGGCCTCTTCGGGCACGATTCAAATTTCACGCGACCCGGAGGTGGCCGTTTACCAGGAACAACTTTTATCATCAACTTTTTTTTTTTTTTTTTTTTTTCTCTAAAAACTCTGAAATTCGTGCCCTGCGCGTCGCTGCTGCTGTGAGGCGAGTCTGTGGCGCAGGCCTTTGTAGAAAACATTCATCCAGGGCCTTTAATAAATAAAATCATACCCAAATCTGTGTTATTGTGGTGGGTTAGTCTGTGGCGCAGGCCTTATGGAAAACATTCATCGAGGGCCTTTATTAAATAAAATCATGCCCAATAAAGAGTTAATGGGTCGGGTTAGTCTGTGGCGCAGGCCTTATAGAAAAACATTTTCCAGGGCCTTTATTAAATAAAATCACGCCCAATAAAGAGTTACTGTGTCGGGTTAGTCTGTGAGGCAGGCCTTAAAGAAAACTGTCATCAGGGCCTTTATTAAATAAAATCATGCCCATAAGAGCGTTATTATGTGAGGGTTAGTCAGTGGCGCAGGGCTTATAGAAACCATTTTTCCAGGGCCTTTTTAAATACAATCATGCCCAATAAAGCGTTACTGTGTCGGGTTAGTCTGTGGCGCAGGCCTTATAGAAAACATTTTCCAGGGCCTTTATTAAGTAAAATCATGCCCAACAAAGAGTTACTGTGTCGGGTTAGTCTGTGGCGCAGGCCTTATAGAAAACATTTTCCAGGGCCTTTATTAAATAAAATCATGCCCAAATATGTGTTATTGTGATGGGGTTAGTCTGTGGCGCAGGCCTTAAAGAAAACTGTCATCAGGGCCTTTATTAAATACAATCATGCCCATAAGAGTGTTATTATGCAGGAGGTTAGTCTGTGGCGCAGGCCTTAAAGAAAACATTTATCAGGGCCTTTATTAAATAAAATCATGCCCAATAAAGCGTTACTGTGTCGGGTTAGTCTGTGGCGCAGGCCTTATAGAAAACATTTTCCAGGGCCTTTATTAAATAAAATCATGCCCAAATATGTGTTATTGTGATGGGGTTAGTCTGTGAGCGCAGGCCTTAAAGAAAACTGTCATCAGGGCCTTTATTAAATACAATCATGCCCATAAGAGTGTTATTGTGCAGGGGTTAGTCTGTGGCGCAGGCCTTAAAGAAAACATTTATCAGGGCCTTTATTAAATAAAATCATGCCCAAATAAGTGCTATTGTGATGGGGTTAGTCTGTGACCCCAGGCCCTGTGTAAAACTGTCACCCAGGGCCTTTATAAGTAAAATCATGCCCAATAAGGTTAGGGTTAGGGTTAGGGTTAGGGTTAGGGTTAGGGTTAGGGTTAGGGCTAGGGTTAGGGTTAGGGTTAGGGTTAGGGTTAGGGTTAGGGTTAGGGTTAGGGGTTAGGGCTAGGGCTGGGGCTAGGGTTAGGGTTAGGGTTAGGGTTAGGGTTAGGGTTAGGGTTAGGGTTAGGGCTGGGGCTAGGGCTAGGGCTAGGGTTAGGGTTAGGGTTAGGGTTAGGGTTAGGGTTAGGGCTAGGGTTAGGGTTAGGGTTAGGGTTAGGGTTAGGATTAGGGTTAGGGCTAGGGTTAGGGTTAGGGTTAGGGTTAGGGTTAGTCTGTGGCGCTTGGGCCTTATAGAAAACATTCATCCAGGGCCTTTATTAAATAAAATCATGCCCAATTAAGTGTTATTGTGATGGGGTTAGTCTGTGGCGCAGGCCTTATAGAAAACATTCATCCAGGGCCTTTATAGAATAAAATCATGCCCAAATAAATGTTATTGTGATGGGGTTAGTCTTTGAGCGCAGGCCTTATAGAAAACATTCATCAGGGCCTTTATTAAATAAAATCATGCCCAAATAAGTGTTATTGTGATGGGGTTAGTCTGTGGCGCAGGCCTTATAGAAAACATTCATCCAGGGCCTCTATTAAATAAAATCATGCCCAATAAGGTGTTACTGTGTAGGGTTAGTCTGTGGCGCAGGCCCTTTGTAAAACATTCATCAGGGCCTTTATTAAATAATATCATGCCCAAATAAGTGTTATTGTGATGGGGTTAGTCTGTGAGCGCAGGCCTTATAGAAAACATTCATCCAGGGCCTTTATTAAATAAAATCATGCCCAAATAAGTGTTATTGTGATGGGGTTAGTCTGTGGCGCAGGCCTTATAGAAAACATTCATCCAGGGCCTTTATAGAATAAAATCATGCCCAAATAAGTGTTATTGTGATGGGGTTAGTCTGTGAGCGCAGGCCTTATAGAAAACATTCCTCCAGGGCCTTTATTAATAAAATAAAATCATGCCCACATAAGTGTTATTGTGATGGGGTTAGTCTGTGAGCGCAGGCCTTATAGAAAACATTCATCCAGGGCCTTTATTAAATAAAATCATGCCCAAATAAGTGTTTATGTGATGGGGTTAATCTGTGAGCTCAGGCCTTATAGAAATCATTCATCCAGGGCCTTTATTAAATAAAATCATGCCCAAATAAGTGTTATTGTGATGGGGTTAGTCTGTGGCGCAGGCCTTATAGAAAACATTCATCAGGGCCTTTTTAAATAAAATCATGCCCAAAAAGTGTTTATGTGATGGGGTTAATCTGTGAGCACAGGGCTTATATAGAAAACATTCATCAGGGCCTTTATTAAATAAAATCATGCCCAAATAAGTGTTATTGTGATGGGGTTAGTCTGTGGCGCAGGCCTTATAGAAAACATTCATCAGGGCCTTTTTAAATAAAATCATGCCCAAATAAGTGTTTATGTGATGGGGTTAATCTGTGAGCACAGGCCTTATAGAAATCATTCATCAGGGCCTTTATTAAATAAAATCATGCCCAAATAAGTGTTTATGTGATGGGGTTAATCTGTGAGCACAGGCCTTATAGAAATCATTCATCCAGGGCCTTTATTAAATAAAATCATGCCCACATAAGTGTTATTGTGATGGGGTTAGTCTGTGGCGCAGGCCTTATAGAAAACATTCATCAGGGCCTTTTTAAATAAAATCATGCCCAAAAAGTGTTTATGTGATGGGGTTAATCTGTGAGCACAGGGCTTATATAGAAAACATTCATCAGGGCCTTTATTAAATAAAATCATGCCCAAATAAGTGTTATTGTGATGGGGTTAGTCTGTGGCGCAGGCCTTATAGAAAACATTCATCAGGGCGAGAATGAAATAAAGCGATGCCCATTAAAGTGTTACTGCGTTGGGGTTAATGTGTGAGCCCAGGCCCTTTGGAAAATTGAAATCCAGACACGGGGTTCGTAAATGTGTGTGTCGAGAAGTCGCTCTTAACCCGGCCTTGATCGGCTGTAGCAGCGCCTGGATGTCTGGGCGTAGGTTTTGAGCGGCAAAAAATCCTCCAGGGTGGAGGGTCGAGTGGGAAAGCGTCGAGAAGTCGCACTTAACCCGGCGAGATCGGCTGAATTATGCGCCTGGATGTCTGGACTTAGGTTTTGAGCGGCAAAAAATACCTCCAGGGTGGAGGGTCGAGTGGAAAGCGTCCGAGAAGTCGCACTTAACCCGGCGAGATCGTCTGAAATATGCGCCTGGATGTTTGGACTTAGGTTTTGAAAGCAAAAAAATCCTCCAGGGTGGCGAAGTCGAGTGGGAAAGCGTCCGGAAGTCGCACTTAACCCGGCGAGATCGTCTGAAATATGCGCCTGGATGTTTGGACTTAGGTTTTGAAAGCAAAAAAATCCTCCAGGGTGGCGAAGTCGAGTGGGAAAGCGTCCGGAAGTCGCGCTTAACCCGGCCGAGATCGTCTGAAATATGCGCCTGGATGTTTGGACTTAGGTTTTGAAAGCAAAAAATTTCCTCCAGGGCGGCGGAAGTCGAGTGGAAAGCGTCGAGAAGTCGCACTTAACCGGCCGAGATCGTCTGAAATATGCGCCTGGATGTTTGGACTTAGGTTTTGAAAGCAAAAAAATCCTCCAGGGTGGCGGGGGTCGAGTGGGAAAGCGTCCGGAAGTCGCGCTTAACCCGGCCGAGATCGTCTGAAATATGCGCCTGGATGTTTGGACTTAGGTTTTGAAAGCAAAAAAATCCTCCAGGGTGGCGAAGTCGAGTGGGAAAGCGTCGGGAAGTCGCACTTAACCGGCCGAGATCGTCTGAAATATGCGCCTGGATGTTTGGACTTAGGTTTTGAAAGCAAAAAATTTCCTCCAGGGCGGCGAAGTCGAGTGGGAAAGCGTCGAGAAGTCGCACTTAACCCGGCCGAGATCGTCTGAAATATGCGCCTGGATGTCTGGACTTAGGTTTTGAAAGCAAAAAAATCCTCCAGGGTGGCGAAGTCGAGTGGGAAAGCGTCCGGGAAGTCGCACTTAACCGGCCGAGATCGTCTGAAATATGCGCCTGGATGTTTGGACTTAGGTTTTGAAAGCAAAAAAATTTCCTCCAGGGCGGCGAAGTCGAGTGGGAAAGCGTCGAGAAGTCGCACTTAACCGGCCGAGATCGTCTGAAATATGCGCCTGGATGTTTGGACTTAGGTTTTGAAAGCAAAAAAATCCTCCAGGGTGGCGAAGTCGAGTGGGAAAGCGTCCGGGAAGTCGCATAACCGGCCGAGATCGTCTGAAATATGCGCCTGGATGTTTGGACTTAGGTTTTGAAAGCAAAAAAATTTCCTCCAGGACGGCGGGGGTCGAGTGGGAAAGCGTCGAGAAGTCGCACTTAACCCGGCCGAGATCGTCTGAAATATGCGCCTGGATGTTTGGACTTAGGTTTTGAAAGCAAAAAAATCCTCCAGGGTGGCGGGAAGTCGAGTGGGAAAGCGTCGGGAAGTCGCACTTAACCCGGCCGAGATCGTCTGAAATATGCGCCTGGATGTTTGGACTTAGGTTTTGAAAGCAAAAAAATCCTCCAGGGTGGCGAAGTCGAGTGGGAAAGCGTCCGAGAAGTCGCACTTAACCCGGCGAGATCGGCTGGATGAAGCGCCTGGATGTCTGGACTTAGGTTTTGAAAGCAAAAAAATTTCCTCCAGGGCGGGCGAAGTCGAGTGGGAAAAGCGTCCGGGAAGCGCGCTTAACCGGACTCGTCGGTCGGATGAAGCGCCTGGATGTTTGGACTTAGGTTTTGAGCGAAAAAAATTTCCTCCAGGGCGGCGAAGTCGAGTGGGAAAGCGTCCGGGAAGGCGCGCTTAACCGGACTCGATCGGTCGGATGAAGCGCCTGGATGTTTGGACTTAGGTTTTGAGCGCAAAAAAATTTCCTCCAGGGCGGCGAAGTCGAGTGGGAAAGCGTCGGGAAAGCGCACTTAACCGGACTCGATCGGTCGGATGAAGCGCCTGGATGTTTGGACTTAGGTTTTGAGCGAAAAAAATTCCTCCAGGGCGGCGAAGTCGAGTGGGAAAGCGTCGGGAAAGCGCACTTAACCGGACTCGATCGGTCGGATGAAGCGCCTGGATGTTTGGACTTAGGTTTTGAGCGCAAAAAATTTCCTCCAGGGCGGCGAAGTCGAGTGGGAAAGCGTCGGGAAGCGCGCTTAACCGGACTCGATCGGTCGGATGAAGCGCCTGGATGTTTGGACTTAGGTTTTGAGCATAAAAAATTTCCTCCAGGGCGGCGAAGTCGAGTGGGAAAGCGTCGGGAAGGCGCGCTTAACCGGACTCGATCGGTCGGATGAAGCGCCTGGATGTTTGGACTTAGGTTTTGAGCGAAAAAAATTCCTCCAGGGCGGCGGCGAAGTCGATTGGGAAAGCGTCGGGAAGGCGCGCTTAACCGGACTCGATCGGTCGGATGAAGCGCCTGGATGATTTTCGTTTGAAAATTGCACTAAGTCAACCGGGGAAAGGTCCGACTTCCATACCCTCCGAGGCTCGAGTCAGGCCGACCGAGAGGCCTCCTCCGGGCATGATTCAAATTTTCCCGCGACCCTGGAGGTGGCGTTTACACAGGAGCAACTTTTACATGGGTACGATTTACGGTGAGCAGCGTGTTTTGTGGACTTAGTCTCTGGCGAAAAAAAAGTCGAAAAAGCGACTAAGTCCATATCGACTTAGGTTTTGAGCGCAATCTTTCTGAAGCTCGGGCGAGGAGCTATCGAGCGCTTCACCTGAAACACGGACACAGGCGCCGAGAGAGAGGGCGTTCGGCGGCGGCGTCCCCTCGGCCCAGCGTGATCGATTGGGGCGCGCGCGCCTAGCCTAGAGACCCCACCGGCCAGCCCGCTGCCGCTATGTAAATCGGGAGTGCCTGGCAGAGAACACGGCGTGCAATGGGTTTACGTTTGGGCTTTGACAGCACGCGCGCCGGGCAATTTGGGCGTTCGTTACGAGCAGGCCCCCTCAGCCGAGGAAAGCGCGAACCCGCCGGAGGAGGCCTGAGCGGCGGTCAGAGCGCAGAAGTCCGTCACGGCGGGCGTGGAGGGCAGAAACGCGGCAGCGTCCGGCGGCGCGCGCGGCGCGGTACCCCGTCCCGTGAAACACACTTTTCGGCGTCGGCGCGATCCCAGCGGCCACCCACCCCAGCAGCGACCCCGCCGGGAAAGGTTCGAGCAGCGCGTCGCCCTATGGCGGCGGTCTTAGCCGAGGTCAAGCGGGGTCTGCCCAGGCCCCCTCCTCAGGCGGACTGAGACCGTGTGTGAGGCAAAAGCAGCGCCAGCGTCGGTTAGTCCCCTCGACCCACAGGGGTTACCTGGTTGATCCTGCCAGTAACATATGCTTGTCTCAAAGATTAAGCCATGCAGGTCTAAGTGCACCACGGCGGTACAGTGAAACTGCGAATGGCTCATTAAATCAGTTATGGTCCCTTTGATCGCTCCACCGGTACTTGGATAACTGTGGCAATTCCAGAGCTAATACATGCAAGCGGCGCCCGACCGGGCGACCGCCTCTCCTCGCGGGGCGGGAGGCTGAGGCAGCGATGCATTTATCAGATCCAAAACCCATCCGGGCCCCGGGATCCGTCCTCGGACCCGGTACCTTTGGTGACTCTAGATAACCTCGGGCGATCGCTCGCCCTTCGCGGCGGCGACGATTCATTCAGTGTCTGCCCTATCAACTTTCGATGGTACATCAGGCGCCTACCATGGTGACCACGGGTGACGGGGAATCAGGGTTCGATTCGGAGAGGAGCCTGAAAGCGGCTACCACATCCAAGGAAGGCAGCAGCGCGCAAATTACCCATTTCCGACTCGGAGAGGTAGTGCGAAAAATAACAATACAGGTCTCTTCGAGGCCCTGTAATTGGAATGGCGTATCTTAAACACATGGCGAGGACCCATTGGAGGCAAGTCTGGTGCCAGCAGCGCGGTAATTCCAGCTCAATAGCGTATATTAAAGTTGCTGCAGTTAAAAAGCTCGTAGTTGGATCTCGGGATCTGGCTGGCGGTCCGCCGAGCGAGCCACCGCCCGTCCCAGGTCCCTGCCTCGGCGCCCCGGATGCCCTTGGCTGGGTGTCGGTCGAGGGCCCAAAGCGTTTACTTTGAAAAAATTAGAGTGTTCAAAGCAGGCGGCGTCGCCGCTGAATACCGCAGCTAGGAATAATGGAATAGGACTCGGTTCTATTTTGTGGGTTTCTGGAACCGGAGCCATGATTAAGAGGGCGGCGGGGCATTCGTATTGCGCGCTAGAGGTGAAATTCTTGGACGGCGCAAGGCGGACAGCGAAAGCATTTGCCAAGAATGTTTTCATTAATCAAACGAAAGTCGGAGGTTGAAGGCGATCAGATACCGTCGTAGTTCCGACCGTAAGCGATGCCGACCCGCGATCGGCGGCGTTATTCCCATGACCGCCGGGCGGCGTGCGAAACCCGCAGTCTTTGGGTTCGGGGAGTATGGTTGCAAAGCTGAAACTTAAAGGAATTGCGGAAGGGCACCACCAGGAGTGGAGCCTGCGGCTTAATTTGACTCAACACGGAAACCTCACCCGGCCCGGACACGGAAAGGATTGACAGATTGATAGCTCTTTCTCGATTCTGTGGGTGGTGGTGCATGGGCGTTCTTAGTTGGTGGAAGCGATTTGTCTGGTTCATTCCGATAGCGAGCGAGACTCCGGCTTGCTAAATAGTGGCGCGGCCACTTGGGTCGGCGTCAAAAACTTCTTAGAGGACAAGTGGCGTTCAGCCACGCGAGATGGAGCAATAACAGGTCTGTGATGCCCTTAGATGTCGGGGCTGCGCGCGCCACAATGGGCGGATCAGCGTGTGTCTACCCTGCGCCGAGAGGCGCGGGTGCTCCAGCTGAACCCGCTCGTGATCGGGACTGGGGATTGAAACTATTTCCCATCAACGAGAATTCCCAGTAGCGCGGGTCATAAGCTCGCGTTGATTAAGTCCCTGCCCTTTGTACACACGCCCGTCGCTACTACCGATTGGATGGTTTAGTGAGGTCCTCGGACCGGCCCGCCGGGGGCCTCGCGGGGGCTCTGGCGGGCGCGGGAAGGCGATCAAACTTGACTATCTAGAGGAAGTAAAAGTCGTAACAAGGTTTCCGTAGGTGAACCTGCGGAAGGATCATTGCTCGGCCCGGCCCGATCCATGGCCGCCCGGGCGAGGCCTAGCCCACCTCCCCGTCTCAAGCTCGGGTGCGCGGCAGAGGCGGCGGCTCGGCGCGGCCTCTCCCCTCGGGCACCAGCGAAAGCGCAGGCGCGATAAGAAAAAAAAGGAACTTGACTGTCGCTGCACTCGGCGGCCCCGCTTTCAGCGGCGGGGCTGAGCGGGGCCTGGCGAGTACCCCGCGGCCTCGGGACCGTGGGTTCAAAGTCTCCTCCCGCGAAGAGGCGCCCGTCCGGGGTAAAAAACCTCTATCTATTTTACTCTATGATCCAGCGGCCGTGGCCGAGAGGTCTGCCGCTCAAAAACCCAAGGCGGCAAAAGAACGCACAAAAACCTAAGGCGAAGCGGAGAGAGATCGCGAGAAGGAGCGCCGTTCCCCTGGGAGGCAGCGCACCTCCCGCGGAGGCTTGAGCAACCTACGCGGCGCCCATGACTGTCGCTGCACTCGGCGGGCCCCTGCTTTCCAGCGGCGGGGCGAGCGAGGCCCTG
>NW_025047683.1:2904621-2917121 GCF_018831695.1 Puntigrus tetrazona | reverse complement strand
CCCGGCTGAGATCGGCTGAAATATGCGCCTGGATGTCTGGACTTAGGTTTTGAAAGCAAAAAAATCCTCCAGGGTGGAGGGTCGAGTGGGAAAGCGTCGAGAAGTCGCACTTAACCCGGCTGAGATCGGCTGAAATATGCGCCTGGATGTTTGGACTTAGGTTTTGAAAAAAAAAATTTCCTCCAGGAGGCGGGGTCGAGTGGGAAAGCGTCGAGAAGTCGCACTTAACCGGACGAGATCGGCTGAAATATGCGCCTGGATGTTTGGACTTAGGTTTTGAGCGAAAAAATTTCCTCCAGGAGGCCGGGTCGAGTGGGAAAGCGTCGAAGTCGCACTTAACCCGGCTGAGATCGGCTGAAATATGCGCCTGGATGTCTGGACTTAGGTTTTGAGCAGCAAAAATACCTCCAGGGTGGAGGGTCGAGTGGGAAAGCGTCGAGAAGTCGCACTTAACCCGGCCGAGATCGGCTGAAATATGCGCCTGGATGTCTGGACTTAGGTTTTGAAAGCAAAAAAAATCCTCCAGGGTGGCGGGGTCGAGTGGGAGCAGCGTCGAGAAGTCGCACTTAACCCGGCCGAGATCGGCTGAAATATGCGCCTGGATGTTTGGACTTAGGTTTTGAGCGAAAAAAATTTCCTCCAGGAGGCCGGGTCGAGTGGGAAAGCGTCGAGAAGTCGCGCTTAACCCGGCTGAGATCGGCTGAAATATGCGCCTGGATGTTTGGACTTAGGTTTTGAAAGCAAAAAAATCCTCCAGGGTGGAGGGTCGAGTGGGAAAGCGTCGAGAAGTCGCACTTAACCCGCCGAGATCGGCTGGATGAAGCGCCTGGATGTCTGGACTTAGGTTTTGAAAGCAAAAAATTTCCTCCAGGGAGGCGGGGTCGAGTGGGAAAGCGTCGAGAAGTCGCACTTAACCGGCTGAGATCGGCTGAAATATGCGCCTGGATGTTTGGACTTAGGTTTTGAGCGAAAAAATTTCCTCCAGGAGGCGGGGTCGAGTGGGAAAGCGTCGAAGTCGCGCTTAACCCGGCTGAGATCGGCTGAAATATGCGCCTGGATGTTTGGACTTAGGTTTTGAGCGAAAAAATTTCCTCCAGGAGGCGGGGTCGAGTGGGAAAGCGTCGAGAAGTCGCACTTAACCCGGCGAGATCGGCTGAAATATGCGCCTGGATGTTTGGACTTAGGTTTTGAGCGAAAAAATTTCCTCCAGGAGGCGGGGTCGAGTGGGAAAGCGTCGAGAAGTCGCACTTAACCCGGCCGAGATCGGCTGAAATATGCGCCTGGATGTTTGGACTTAGGTTTTGAGCGAAAAAATTTCCTCCAGGAGGCGGGGTCGAGTGGGAAAGCGTCGAAGTCGCACTTAACCCGGCGAGATCGGCTGAAATATGCGCCTGGATGTTTGGACTTAGGTTTTGAGCGAAAAAATTTCCTCCAGGAGGGCGGGGTCGAGTGGGAAAGCGTCCGAGAAGTCGCACTTAACCGGACGAGATCGGCTGAAATATGCGCCTGGATGATTTTCGTTTGAAAATTGCACTAAGTCAACCGAGAAAGGTCCGACTTCCATACCCTCCGAGGCTCGAGTCAGGCCGACCGAGAGGCCTCTTCCGGGCACGATTCAAATTTCACGCGACCCGGAGGTGGCCGTTTACCAGAACAACTTTTACATCAACTTTAATTTTTTTTTTTTTTTTTTTTCTCTAAAAACTCTGAAATTCGTGCCCCTGCGTCGCTGCTGCTTGGGCGAGTCTGTGGCGCAGGCCTTTATGAAAACATTCATCCAGGGCCTTTAATAAATAAAATCATACCCAAATCTGTGTTATTGTGGCGGGGGTTAGTCTGTGGCGCAGGCCTTATGGAAAACATTCATCGAGGGCCTTTATTAAATAAAATCATGCCCAATAAAGTTAATGGGTGGGTTAGTCTGTGGCGCAGGCCTTATAGAAAAACATTTTCCAGGGCCTTTATTAAATAAAATCACGCCCAATAAAGAGTTACTGTGTCGGGTTAGTCTGTGAGGCAGGCCTTAAAGAAAACTGTCATCAGGGCCTTTATTAAATAAAATCATGCCCATAAGAGCGTTATTATGCAGAGGTTAGTCAGTGAGCGCAGGGCTTATAGAAACCATTTTTCAGGGCCTTTTTAAATACAATCATGCCCAATAAAGCGTTACTGTGTCGGGTTAGTCTGTGGCGCAGGCCTTATAGAAAACATTTTCCAGGGCCTTTATTAAGTAAAATCATGCCCAACAAAAGTTACTGTGTCGGGTTAGTCTGTGGCGCAGGCCTTATAGAAAACATTTTTCCAGGGCCTTTATTAAATAAAATCATGCCCAAATATGTGTTATTGTGATGGGTGGTTAGTCTGTGGCGCAGGCCTTAAAGAAAACTGTCATCAGGGCCTTTATTAAATACAATCATGCCCATAAGAGTGTTATTATTGTGAGGGGTTAGTCTGTGGCGCAGGCCTTAAAGAAAACATTTATCCAGGGCCTTTATTAAATAAAATCATGCCCAATAAAGCGTTACTGTGTCGGGTTAGTCTGTGGCGCAGGCCTTATAAAAACATTTTCCAGGGCCTTTATTAAATAAAATCATGCCCAAATATGTGTTATTGTGATGGGGTTAGTCTGTGAGCGCAGGCCTTAAAAAAACTGTCATCAGGGCCTTTATTAAATACAATCATGCCCATAAGAGTGTTATTGTAATGGGGTTAGTCTGTGGCGCAGGCCTTAAAGAAAACATTTATCCAGGGCCTTTATTAAATAAAATCATGCCCAAATAAGTGCTATTGTGATGGGGTTAGTCTGTGACCCCAGGCCCTGTATAAAACTGTCACCCAGGGCCTTTATAGAGTAAAATCATGCCCAAGGTTAAAGAGGTTAGGTTAGGAGTTAGGGTTAGGGTTAGGGTTAGGGTTAGGGTTAGGGTTAGGGTAAGGGTTAGGGTTAGGGTAAGGGTTAGGGTTAGGGGTTAAAATTAGGGCTAGGGCTAGGGTTAGGGTTAGGGTTAGGGGTTAGGGTTAGTCTTAGGGTTAGGGTTAGGGTTAAACATTAGGGGCTAGGGTTAGGGTTAGGGTTAGGGTTAGGGTTAGGGTTAGGGTTAGGGTTAGGGTTAGGGTTGGAGTTAGGGTTAGGGTTAGGGTTAGATTAGGGTTAGGGCATTAGGGTTAGGGTAAAATCAGGGTTAGGGTTATTGTGATGGGGTTAGTCTGTGGCGCAGGCCTTATAGAAAACATTCATCCAGGGCCTTTATTAAATAAAATCATGCCCAATTAAAGTGTTATTGTGATGGGGTTAGTCTGTGGCGCAGCGCAGCCTTATAGAAAACATTCATCAGGGCCTTTATTAAATAAAATCATGCCCAAATAAATGTTATTGTGATGGGGTTAGTCTGTGGCGCAGGCCTTATAGAAAACATTCATCCAGGGCCTTTATTAAATAAAATCATGCCCAATAAAGTGTTACTGTGATGGGGTTAGTCTGTGAGCGCAGGCCTTATAGAAAACATTCATCCAGGGCCTTTATTAAATAAAATCATGCCCAATAAGGTGTGTTAGGGGTTAGTCTGTGGCGCAGGCCCTGTGTAAAACATTCATCAGGGGGGTTAGTCTGTGATGCGCAGGCCTTAGGCCTTATAGAAAACATTCATCCAGGGCCTTTATTAAATAAAATCATGCCCAAATAAGTGTTATTGTGATGGGGTTAGTCTGTGGCGCAGGCCTTATAGAAAACATTCATCCAGGGCCTTTATAGAATAAAATCATGCCCAAATAAGTGTTATTGTGATGGGGTTAGTCTGTGAGCGCAGGCCTTATAGAAAACATTCCTCCAGGGCCTTTATTAAATAAAATCATGCCCACATAAGTGTTATTGTGATGGGGTTAGTCTGTGGCGCAGGCCTTATAGAAAACATTCATCCAGGGCCTTTATTAAATAAAATCATGCCCAAATAAGTGTTTATGTGATGGGGTTAGTCTGTGAGCTCAGGCCTTATAGAAATCATTCATCAGGGCCTTTATTAAATAAAAAATCATGCCCAAATAAGTGTTATTGTGATGGGGTTAGTCTGTGGCGCAGGCCTTATAGAAAACATTCATCCAGGGCCTTTTTAAATAAAATCATGCCCAAAAAAAGTGTTTATGTGATGGGGTTAATCTGTGAGCACAGGGCTTATATAGAAAACATTCATCAGGGCCTTTATTAAATAAAATCATGCCCAAATAAGTGTTATTGTGATGGGGTTAGTCTGTGGCGCAGGCCTTATAGAAAACATTCATCCAGGGCCTTTTTAAATAAAATCATGCCCATAAGAGTGTTATTATGTGATGGGGTTAGTCTGTGGCGCAGGCCTTAAAGAAAACATTTATCAGGGCCTTTATTAAATAAAATCATGCCCAATAAAGCGTTACTGTGTCGGGTTAGTCTGTGGCGCAGGCCTTATAGAAAACATTTTTCCAGGGCCTTTATTAAATAAAATCATGCCCAATAAAGCGTTACTGTGTCGGGTTAGTCTGTGGCGCAGGCCTTATAGAAAACATTTTCCAGGGCCTTTATTAAGTAAAATCATGCCCAACAAAGAGTTACTGTGTCGGGTTAGTCTGTGGCGCAGGCCTTAAAGAAAACTGTCATCAGGGCCTTTATTAAATAAAATCATGCCCATAAGAGTGTTATTATGTTAGAGGTTAGTCAGTGAGCGCAGTGCTTATAGAAAACATTTTTCCAGGGCCTTTATTAAATAAAATCACGCCCAATAAAGCGTTACTGTGTCGGGTTAGTCTGTGGCGCAGGCCTTATAGAAAAACATTTTCCAGGGCCTTTATTAAATAAAATCACGCCCAATAAAGAGTTACTGTGTCGGGTTAGTCTGTGAGGTAGGCCTTAAGAAAACTGTCATCAGGGCCTTAATTAAATAAAATCATGCCCATAAGAGTGTTATTGTAGCAGGGGTTAGTCAGTGGCGCAGGCCTTATAGAAAACATTCATCGAGGGCCTTTATTAAATAAAATCATGCCCAATAAAGAGTTACTGTGTCGGGGTCAGTCTGTGGCGCAGGCCTTATAGAAAACATTTTCCAGGGCCTTTATTAAATAAAATCACGCCCAATAAAGAGTTACTGTGTCGGGTTAGTCTGTGGCGCAGGCCTTATAGAAAAACATTCATCGAGGGCCTTTATTAAATAAAATCACGCCCAATAAAGCGTTACTGTGTCGGGTTAGTCTGTGAGGCAGGCCTTATAGAAAAACATTCATCGAGGGCCTTTATTAAATAAAATCATGCCCAATAAAGAGTTACTGTGTCGGGTTAGTCTGTGAGGGCAGGCCTTATACAAAACATTCATCGAGGGCCTTTATTAAATAAAATCATGCCCAATGAAGAGTTACTGTGTCGGGGTTAGTCTGTGGCGCAGGCCTTATAGAAAACATTCATCCAGGGCCTTTATTAAATACAATCATGCCCAATAAAGCGTTAATGTGTCGGGTTAGTCTGTGGCGCAGGCCTTAAGAAAACTGTCATCAGGGCCTTTATTAAATAAAATCATGCCCATAAAGCGTTATTGTGTGAGGGGTTAGTCAGTGAGCGCAGGGCTTATAGAAACCATTTTTTCAGGGCCTTTTTAAATACAATCATGCCCAAATATGTGTTATTGTGATGGGGTTAGTCTGTGGCGCAGGCCTTAAAGAAAACTGTCATCCAGGGCCTTTATTAAATACAATCATGCCCATAAGAGTGTTATTATGCAGGGGTTAGTCTGTGGCGCAGGCCTTAAAGAAAACATTTATCCAGGGCCTTTATTAAATAAAATCATGCCCAATAAAGCGTTACTGTGTCGGGTTAGTCTGTGAGCGCAGGCCTTATAGAAAACATTTTCCAGGGCCTTTATTAAATAAAATCATGCCCAAATATGTGTTATTGTGATGGGGTTAGTCTGTGGCGCAGGCCTTAAAGAAAACTGTCATCAGGGCCTTTATTAAATACAATCATGCCCATAAGAGTGTTATTATAGCAGAGGTTAGTCTGTGGCGCAGGCCTTAAAGAAAACATTTATCCAGGGCCTTTATTAAATAAAATCATGCCCAATAAAGCGTTACTGTGTCGGGTTAGTCTGTGGCGCAGGCCTTATAGAAAACATTTTCCAGGGCCTTTATTAAATAAAATCATGCCCAAATATGTGTTATTGTGATGGGGTTAGTCTGTGGCGCAGGCCTTAAAGAAAACTGTCATCAGGGCCTTTATTAAATACAATCATGCCCAATAAAGCGTTACTGTGTCGGGTTAGTCTGTGGCGCAGGCCTTATAGAAAACATTCAATCAGGGCCTTTATTAAATAAAATCATGCCCAAATAAGTGCTATTGTGATGGGGTTAGTCTGTGACCCCAGGCCCTGTGTAAAACTGTCACCCAGGGCCTTTATAAGTAAAATCATGCCCAATAAGGTTAGGGTTAGGGTTAGGGTTAGGGTTAGGGTTAGGGTTAGGGTTAGGGTTAGGGCTGGGGTTAGGGTTAGGGTTAGGGTTAGGGTTAGGGTTAGGGGTTGGGGGCTAGGGCTAGGGCTAGGGTTAGGGGTTAGGGTTAGGGTTAGGGTTAGGGTTAGGGTTAGGGTTAGGGCTAGGGCTAGGGGCTAGGGTTAGGGTTAGGGTTAGGGTTAGGGTTAGGGTTAGGGCTAGGGTTAGGGTTAGGGTTAGGGTTAGGGTTAGGGTTAGGATTAGGGTTAGGGCTAGGGTTAGGGTTAGGGTTAGGGTTAGGGTTAGTCTGTGGCGCTTGGGCCTTATAGAAAACATTCATCCAGGGCCTTTATTAAATAAAATCATGCCCAATTAAGTGTTATTGTGATGGGGTTAGTCTGTGAGCGCAGGCCTTATAGAAAACATTCATCCAGGGCCTTTATTAAATAAAATCATGCCCAAATAAGTGTTATTGTGATGGGGTTAGTCTGTGGCGCAGGCCTTATAGAAAACATTCATCAGGGCCTTTATAGAATAAAATCATGCCCAAATAAATGTTATTGTGATGGGGTTAGTCTTTGAGCGCAGGCCTTATAGAAAACATTCATCAGGGCCTTTATTAAATAAAATCATGCCCAAATAAGTGTTATTGTGATGGGGTTAGTCTGTGAGCGCAGGCCTTATAGAAAACATTCATCCAGGGCCTCTATTAAATAAAATCATGCCCAATAAGGTGTTACTGTGTAGGGTTAGTCTGTGAGCGCAGGCCCTTTGTAAAACATTCATCCAGGGCCTTTATTAAATAATATCATGCCCAAATAAGTGTTATTGTGATGGGGTTAGTCTGTGAGCGCAGGCCTTATAGAAAAAAATTCATCCAGGGCCTTTATAGAATAAAATCATGCCCAAATAAATGTTATTGTGATGGGGTTAGTCTTTGAGCGCAGGCCTTATAGAAAACATTCATCCAGGGCCTTTAATAAATAAAATCATGCCCACATAAGTGTTATTGTGATGGGGTTAGTCTGTGGCGTGAGCCTTATAGAAAACATTCATCCAGGGCCTTTATTAAATAAAATCATGCCCAATAAGGTGTTACTGTGTAGGGTTAGTCTGTGGCGCAGGCCCTTTGTAAAACATTCATCCAGGGCCTTTATTAAATAATATCATGCCCAAATAAGTGTTATTGTGATGGGGTTAGTCTGTGGCGCAGGCCTTATAGAAAACATTCATCCAGGGCCTTTTTAAATAAAATCATGCCCAAATAAGTGTTATTGTGATGGGGTTAGTCTGTGGCCTGTGAGCCTTATAGAAATCATTCATCCAGGGCCTTTATAGAATAAAATCATGCCCAATAAGGTGTTACTGTGTAGGGCTAGTCTGTGGCGCAGGCCCTTTGTAAAACATTCATCCAGGGCCTTTATTAAATAATATCATGCCCAAATAAGTGTTATTGTGATGGGGGTTAGTCTGTGGCGCAGGCCTTATAGAAAACATTCATCCAGGGCCTTTATTAAATAAAATCATGCCCAAATAAGTGTTATTGTGATGGGGTTAGTCTGTGGCGCAGGCCTTATAGAAAACATTCATCAGGGCCTTTATAGAATAAAATCATGCCCAAATAAGTGTTATTGTGATGGGGTTAGTCTGTGGCGCAGGCCTTATAGAAAACATTCCTCCAGGGCCTTTATTAAATAAAATCATGCCCACATAAGTGTTATTGTGATGAGGTTAGTCTGTGAGCGCAGGCCTTATAGAAAACATTCATCCAGGGCCTTTTTAAATAAAATCATGCCCAAAAAGTGTTTATGTGATGGGGTTAATCTGTGAGCACAGGCCTTATAGAAATCATTCATCAGGGCCTTTATTAAATAAAATCATGCCCAAATAAGTGTTTATGTGATGGGGTTAATCTGTGAGCACAGGCCTTATAGAAATCATTCATCCAGGGCCTTTATTAAATAAAATCATGCCCAAATAAGTGTTTATGTGATGGGGTTAATCTGTGAGCACAGGCCTTATAGAAATCATTCATCCAGGGCCTTTATTAAATAAAATCATGCCCAAATAAGTGTTATTGTGATGGGGTTAGTCTGTGAGCGCAGGGCTTATATAGAAAACATTCATCCAGGGCCTTTATAGAATAAAATCATGCCCACATAAGTGTTATTGTGATGGGGTTAGTCTGTGAGCGCAGGCCTTATAGAAAACATTCATCCAGGGCCTTTATAGAATAAAATCATGCCCAAATAAGTGTTATTGTGATGGGGTTAGTCTGTGGCGCAGGCCTTATAGAAAACATTCATCCAGGGCCTTTATAGAATAAAATCATGCCCAATAAGGTGTTACTGTGTAGGGTTAGTCTGTGGCGCAGGCCCTTTGTAAAACATTCATCCAGGCGAGAATTAAATAAAGCGATGCCCATTAAAGTGTTACTGCGTTGGGGTTAATGTGTGAGCCCAGGCCCTTTGGAAAATTGAAATCCAGACACGGGGTTCGTAAATGTGTGTGTCCGAGTCAGCATCACGTAACCCGGACTTGATCGGCTGTAACGAGCGCCTGGATGTGTGGACTTAGGTTTTGAGCGGCAAAAATTTCCTCCAGGAGGCGGGTCGAGTGGGAAAGCGTCGAGAAGTCGCACATAACCGGCGAGATCGGCTGAAATATGCGCCTGGATGTCTGGACTTAGGTTTTGAAAGCAAAAAATTTCCTCCAGGGTGGCGGGGTCGAGTGGGAAAGCGTCCGAAGTCGCACTTAACCGGACGAGATCGGCTGAAATATGCGCCTGGATGATTTCGTTTGAAAATTGCACTAAGTCAACCGGGGAAAGGTCCGACTTCCATACCCTCCGAGGCTCGAGTCAGGCCGACCGAGAGGCCTCTTCGGAGCACGATTCAAATTTCACATGACCCGGAGGTGGCCGTTTACCAGAACAACTTTTACATCAACTTTAATTTTTTTTTTTTTTTTTTTTTTTTTTTTTTCTCTAAAAACTCTGAAATTCGTGCCCTGCGCGTCGCTGCTAACTTGAGGCGAGTCTGTGGCGCAGGCCTTTGTAGAAAACATTCATCCAGGGCCTTTAATAAATAAAATCATACCCAAATCTGTGTTGTTATTGTAGCGAGGTTAGTCTGTGGCGCAGGCCTTATGGAAAACATTCATGAGGGCCTTTATTAAATAAAATCATGCCCAATAAAGAGTTAATGGGTCGGGTTAGTCTGTGAGCGCAGGCCTTATAGAAAAACATTTTCCAGGGCCTTTATTAAATAAAATCACGCCCAATAAAAGTTACTGTGTCGGGTTAGTCTGTGAGGCAGGCCTTAAAGAAAACTGTCATCAGGGCCTTTATTAAATAAAATCATGCCCATAAGAGCGTTATTATGCAGGGGTTAGTCAGTGAGCGCAGGGCTTATAGAAACCATTTTTCCAGGGCCTTTTTTAAATACAATCATGCCCAATAAAGCGTTACTGTGTCGGGTTAGTCTGTGGCGCAGGCCTTATAGAAAACATTTTTCAGGGCCTTTATTAAGTAAAATCATGCCCAACAAGAGTTACTGTGTCGGGTTAGTCTGTGGCGCAGGCCTTATAGAAAACATTTTTCCAGGGCCTTTATTAAATAAAATCATGCCCAAATATGTGTTATTGTGATGGGGTTAGTCTGTGGCGCAGGCCTTAAAGAAAACTGTCATCAGGGCCTTTATTAAATACAATCATGCCCATAAGAGTGTTATTGTAACAGGGGTTAGTCTGTGGCGCAGGCCTTAAGAAAACATTTATCCAGGGCCTTTATTAAATAAAATCATGCCCAATAAAGCGTTACTGTGTCGGGTTAGTCTGTGAGCGCAGGCCTTATAGAAAACATTTTCCAGGGCCTTTATTAAATAAATCATGCCCAAATATGTGTTATTGTGATGGGGTTAGTCTGTAGCGCAGGCCTTAAAGAAAACTGTCATCAGGGCCTTTATTAAATACAATCATGCCCATAAAGTGTTATTATAGCGAGGGGTTAGTCTGTGGCGCAGGCCTTAAAGAAAACATTTATCAGGGCCTTTATTAAATAAAATCATGCCCAATAAAGCGTTACTGTGTCGGGGGTTAGTCTGTGGCGCAGGCCTTATAGAAAACATTTTCCAGGGCCTTTATTAAATAAAATCATGCCCAAATATGTGTTATTGTGATGGGGTTAGTCTGTGAGCGCAGGCCTTAAAGAAAACTGTCATCAGGGCCTTTATTAAATACAATCATGCCCAATAAAGCGTTACTGTGTCGGGTTAGTCTGTGGCGCAGGCCTTATAGAAAACATTCAATCAGGGCCTTTATTAAATAAAATCATGCCCAAATAAATTGCTATTGTGATGGGGTTAGTCTGTGACCCCAGGCCTGTGTAAAACTGTCACCCAGGGCCTTTATAGAGTAAAATCATGCCCAATAAGGTTAGGGTTAGGGTTAGGGTTGGGGTTAGGGTTAGGGTTAGGGTTAGGGCTAGGTTAGGGTTAGGGTTAGGGTTAGGGTTAGGGTTAGGGTTAGGGTTGGGCTAGGGCTGGGGCTGGGTTAGGGTTAGGGTTAGGGTTAGGGTTAGGGTTAGGGTTAGGGCTAGGGCTAGGGCTAGGGGTTAGGGTTAGGGTTAGGGTTAGGGTTAGGGTTAGGGCTGGGGTTAGGGTTAGGGTTAGGGTTAGGGTTAGGGGTTAGGATTAGGGTTAGGGCTAGGGGTTAGGGGTTAGGGTTAGGGTTGCCCAAGGTTAGTCTGTGAATGCTTGGGCCTTATAGAAAAACATTCATCAGGGCCTTTATTAAATAAAATCATGCCCAATTAAGTGTTATTGTGATGGGGGTTAGTCTGTGGCGCAGGCCTTATAGAAAACATTCATCCAGGGCCTTTATTAAATAAATCATGCCCAAATAAGTGTTATTGTGATGGGGTTAGTCTGTGGCGCAGGCCTTATAGAAAACATTCATCCAGGGCCTTTATAGAATAAAATCATGCCCAAATAAATGTTATTGTGATGGGGTTAGTCTTTGGCGCAGGCCTTATAGAAAACATTCATCAGGGCCTTTATTAAATAAAATCATGCCCAAATAAGTGTTATTGTGATGGGGTTAGTCTGTGGCGCAGGCCTTATAGAAAACATTCATCCAGGGCCTCTATTAAATAAAATCATGCCCAATAAGGTGTTACTGTGTAGGGTTAGTCTGTGGCCCATGAGCCCTTTGTAAAACATTCATCCAGGGCCTTTATTAAATAATATCATGCCCAAATAAGTGTTATTGTGATGGGGTTAGTCTGTGGCGCGAGGCCTTATAGAAAAAAATTCATCAGGAGCCTTTATAGAATAAAATCATGCCCAAATAAATGTTATTGTGATGGGGTTAGTCTTTGGCGCAGGCCTTATAGAAAACATTCATCCAGGGCCTTTAATAAATAAAATCATGCCCACATAAGTGTTATTGTGATGGGGTTAGTCTGTGGCGCGAGCCTTATAGAAAACATTCATCAGGGCCTTTATTAAATAAAATCATGCCCAATAAGGTGTTACTGTGGGAGGTTAGTCTGTGAGCGCCCAGGCCCTTTTGTAAAACATTCATCCAGGGCCTTTATTAAATAATATCATGCCCAAATAAATTGTTTGTGTGATGGGGGTTAGTCTGTGAGCGCAGGCCTTATAGAAAACATTCATCAGGGCCTTTATTAAATAAAATCATGCCCAAAATAGTATTATTGTGATGGGGTTAGTCTGTGGCCTTGAGCCTTATGAAAACATTCATCCAGGGCCTTTATAGAATAAATCATGCCCAAAAAAGTGTTATTGTGTGGGAGTTAGTCTGTGAGCGCAGGCCTTATAGAAAACATTCATCCAGGGCCCTTTATTAAATAATATCATGCCCAAATAAGTGTTATTGTGATGGGGTTAGTCTGTGAGCGCAGGCCTTATAGAAAACATTCATCAGGGCCTTTATTAAATAAAATCATGCCCAAATAAGTGTTATTGTTTAGTCTGTGGCATGGCCTTATAGAAAACATTTAAGTAGGCATGCACCATCAATCCATACCCAAAAAGTGT